>NC_141027.1:30630000-30930000 GCF_052040795.2 Danio rerio
TATTGACAACTTTATTAGACCATTTGTTTTCACTGGTAAAATTAGAATTTTGTCATTATCAGATTCCTTCTTCATTATATTTGACATCATGTATAGGCTAGGGTTGTTATACTGACACATTTATTTAATAAACATTTATTTTCATGCACAACGCTTTGTGCTCACTATAAAAGTAAAAACATATCATATGTTTGTCATAATCATAACTGTAAAATGCGTTATGATCATTGAAATGATGTGCTGTCAGTTTCACTTTCACTTCTGAGTGCGGCTCTTGGCTGCCATCACTGTGAGAAAAAAACACATACATGCAAATCATACCTTTCGCACGGCCCTCAAACCCTCTGTGCAACAAACGGAGCGTTATTTACAACTTCATTATCCATTATCCACAGTCTATGCTAGTTGTGTTCACTAAAGTAGGCGTCATAGACAGGCACACGTGCGTTCTTGGCAATGTTGCCAGACTGTAAAAAAATGACGTAGTGTAAAATTGGGTGGTTTTGAATTGGCGTGCCCGGCTGCCCTGGTCTTCACTTATAAACCTGTATGAACCCCCAAAGAGGTGCCATAGCCCCCGTTCTCATATAAACGCTTACAACAGTTGTGATCTCCCAATGAGACTACAAATTGTTGGGCAGTGCTTTCCAGTTTTCAGCAGGTTTTAGGCTGGAAACAGTCAGCTACATCTGGCAACACTGGTTCTCGGAAGTAGACAAACAGCTGGCAATCAACTCGTGTGATTTTGCGGCCGCAAATATATCATTACATAAAGATAGAAATGACATTTTTGGGTGAATTATACCTTATAAATACAGTATGTATCACTTTTAACGCCATTTGAAAGTGTCCATGTTGCCGTGAAGACTTGTGCAGCTGCCTTGCTCATTTCCTGACCTTGAAAATATAATTAGCAGAATCGTAGAAAAAGTTGAATTAAGATCATGTGTAGGGTTGAATCGAGATTACGATTTTTTCGATTAATCGTGCAGCCCTAAATGCAACCATTTTCAATTTCATAAAGGTAATTTTAAAGAATCAAAAATCTAATATAATTAAAATATAATCCATTAAATCGACTTTAATTTAAAGCATTCATTTATTTGTTCAAGCACAAAACAAGATCAAAGACCATTTAAACTCAAGCGACGTCAGGAGCAGCAGGCGAGTGCAGAAGCGCCATTTGATTAAACTATGGTCCATATTTTAAATAAATGGTATGGAACAATGTAAATTAATTCACTGCTTTTGCTGTGATACCCACTTTATATTATATCTCAATCAGGCAGTGAAGTTTGAACAAATCAGATCTTAAACATTGCGATTTTATGATAGCAAGACACTTCACCAGAAGCGACTGAACTAGATTATTGAAAATTAAAGGTCCGTGTGAATATATGCCATTTCTTCGACTATACATACACAGAAAAATATTTTCTATAGACCATTTTAATGTGGTCATGTCATTGGCCCATGAATATTTAATGCTTGTTATCAAACTACTTCATAACTGTAACATTCAATCATGAGTTAATTTTAAAACAGCTATTCTAACACTTATCAATATGTGGCTCTGTTTGGATTCTCAGAGCCTATAGAAATTTAAGAATGTAAAACAGGAAATATGTTGGGACCATTGTTTTTGTTTACAACCGTCAAAATGGTCTATATATTCTATGTATAAAATAAGCAAACATAATATTTAAATTTTGCTATTTGACGAATATGAATAGTTATTGTTTTTTCAAGTTTGAATTGTGGGGGGTGTTGGCAATGGCAAAAAAAAAAAACTTTGATTAAAAATTTTCTGATCAAAATGGCTGGAAACACAGTGCTGTGCATACTTCCATGTGGAAGTAAAACCTTATTCTGTTTTACGACATGTTAAACTTCCCATTATCAATCCCAAATCCTCCTTTCAATTACTCTGCAGTTCAAAAAGAACAAAAACATAATACAAACTACCGTACCGGAGACAACCATCTCCTCATAGCTAGGAAACACTGTGAAGATTCAAACAGAGGCTGAAAAATCCTTCATCAGACATGACATCTTATGTTGGAAAGCTGTAGGAGTTTATTATTAGTAATACATACAAATTAGTACTTCACTATGGCAGATGACATCATCTTTTTAATAAGCCTTTAAGCCAAATGCCATGTATAGCTTTTTCAAAACTGGAAAAACGATTTGAATTTGAGAGCAAAAGCAGCAGCATTCCTCCTGTGTGTAAAGATTTGTCTCTGGCGGCAGAAGTACACAGTGAAACAGAAGATGTTGTGAACAAAACAGCAGTGGTGTGAGCCATGGTGACTTTAATAATCGCTTTTATATCAGATGTCACTGATTTATGACAGTCAACACCACATATGTCATGCTCCCAGAGGGGGAACATAAAAAATTTTATTGTACATTCAAAGGCTGGAATCTGATCCAGCTGGCTGGTCAATAGACAACAAGAGCTGCTGACCAATTACGTCTTAAAATAGTCAGACAAAATCTGTTTGGGTTTTTTATTTTTTTTATTTCCAGTAATAAAATCAACATCTGGTCCAATAATAACCCCGTAAATCACAACACAAAGACAATGAGTAACTGATAAACAAGGGGGAACAGACACCTATGGCATTTAGCTATTGTTGTTCTCACTTTAATTAACACATCAGCTGACAGCATTACAGAATGTAAAAACACATCCCAGAAATAACACCAAAAGCACGTTTACACCAATTGTGACCGTTGATGTTGTGTATGAGTAGCCCACTGGGCCTGGGTGTACTGGGACAAACACACACTCTGTACTAAAACTGCTAGCAGCGGGCTATTAGCCTCTCCAGATAGTCAAACAATAGCTCCTACCAATTAAAATCAACCATTAAAACAGGCGTAAACAGCGCCACTTACCTCTATACAAAACGGAAAACTATCCCTCGCTGACTTTACCCCCTTTCCAAGGTACGGTTTTCGACGACAGAAGTAGAAAAGTATTGGGGAAGCGAGTGAACGTCAGCGGAGGCTTGTGTGAAACTGACAGTCACACACACAAACCCAACAGAGAGGCCCAGTGCTTTAGCCTCCCCGCTAACTGACGGAGATTTCGACGATTCCGCTTTAAATCTACGAGAATACTCACGCGACTTTCAGAATCACGCGTTAAACGGCACGGCGGACTAAACGTAGCGCGAGGACATTTTATTTAACGGTTATATATGACACGTATTCCTCGCCGTTTGCCCTCGGGTGCGAGTCCCCATTCCTGCCTATCCGCGGCGTCCATTAGAGCGCTGCTATGTGTGTGTATGTGTATGCGAACAGCACTGCTGCTACGCGAGCGCGCACACACGCACGCACGTTTCGACATTTTACGACATCCCCGTATCCTTGACGACTTGTCGAGATAACAACAATAACAACAACAACCCCGAAGGCCGTTGCAAATTAGATAGATAAACCCATTAATGATTATATTGTTTTATCGACGAATCTTGTGAATATGTACTGATATTTTATTATGTGTATGTGTTTTTTTTTTCTTGATCAATGTGATGTGTTGTATCAGAGAGTTGGTCGGCTCGCGCTCTCTAGTGGCAGAATGTGGTAACACTCACGTGTATTCATGAATATGAATGTAAACTGAAGGTACACTATCAGCTTGTTTGTTGATTTGTGTTGCTTTGTTATTTATATATAAACAATGTAAATGTTTGCATGAAAACAATTCAAGTTTATTTGTAAAGCAATATTTAATAATACGTACAAAAAACAATTAATGATACCTTTCAAAATAATTATCCTTCCAAAGCCGCTTTACAAAAAGTGCACTTTATGACATTACAGTCTAAATAAGAAAAGTTTTTAGTGTATAGGGTGGACAGTAGTTTACCTGCAGTTATACAGCATCGTCCTTTCCAAAAAGGTGATATCTATGTGTGCAACACATTTTCAATGAAGTGTAGCTTATTTGTAAACAAGGATATAAATAACTGACCATAATAACAACAACCGTATGTTTAAATCAATATTTTCATTTTTTTTTATAGTTTTCAGAAGTTAAAAGTGACAAATCCATTACAAATATAGTAATTTATGTGTTAATTTTATGTAGGCTATCAGCCCACAATCTAAACCGAGGGTTTTCCTACATATGGCCATCCTTGTACAAGGCGCCTTGTTTATACCTTTAAAAAATGACATTATAAAATGTATAAAACATAGTTTGGAATATATTTTTTTGGAATATTTTATATTTAAATTCTTGTAATGTTTAATGTTAAATTACACACATTTAAAGATATGGTGTTGATTTATTGATTATTTGATTTACTTCATGAATTGTTAATCTATTTTAGTCCTTTTTGTATTTGTTTTCTTTGATATTATTTATTTTAGATTTTACACTAGTGAAAACTGTTTACCAAAATCTCGTTCTAAAGTGTGCACTTCAGCAGATTAAGGCAGCATGTACTCAGCAAGTACTTTTCTTTTACAGCACACTGTTTCCTTAATTCCTTAATTAATTTCCTTAATTTGTATTTTAACTTTTTTAAAGTCACTTGCCTTAAAAGGCAGTTAAAAGTTTTAATTTGTCCCAAACTTAAATCAACAAACAAACAAATGTATAAATCTATGATTACTTTGAACTCTACCTTGGCTCCAACCCATATTTTTTTGAGGCGAACAGAAAGAATATACTTTTTTTTTTTTTTTTTTTTTTTTTGATCACCAGATGGCAATTTTCCCCTAAAATTTAAGTCAATGTCACGGTCAACTTTGTTTTTTTTTTTATTAAATAATATTTATACTCTGTAACTTTTCAAATTATTTGTGATTCACAGAATAAAGAGGCGTTGTTGCAGGCTTATTTTATTCACAATTCTTTTGCCAATTAAAATATTTCACATGTGGTATAAGAATGAGGTTTGTGTTTAACAATTATTTTACAATCATTTTTAGGTCTTGGGGTATTCATACGCAAGCCTTCCAACTTTCTCTGATGATGAGAACATTGATTTTTTTTATATGTCCTGTCTTTAGATAGCAATGGTTTTTGGAACAGTGTCAACATCATATTATACTTTATCCCTATTTTTTTTACAGTCTATGATCCCTAGCCTACTTGCAGTTACAACTTCAATCGTTCTCGGATGAATAAATGACGTTTATTACAGACAGAGCTACATGTGAAACCGGAGATGAGGGATGATTGATAAGCGCCGCCTCTCTTTTCATCCAATCGAACTCTAGTATTTCCCGAGCCAGTGACCAATCAGAGAACGCAGAGCGGTATTTGAATCACCAGCAGGCCTTTGTACTGTATACGCACGGCTTGTTATTAGTTGAGTTGGACGAGAAACGCCAAACAAAGCTAAACGGCATTTTAAATTTTTTTATTTAATTTAACCGAGGCATCACCAAAAAGAATATTCATCATGGAAATGCACGCTCTGGTGAGTATTTGGAGAAGAAAAGAGCGTTTGCGCGTAACCTCTTCGATGTGTAGCATCCAAACAGCGTTACTGTTGTTATCCTAGCATGCTAATGTTTGTATTGAAATGGCTTGTATGTAAACTTCTTGTTTTAAGTATATATGTTTTTAACACAGCGCAATGCAAGCAATCCCATTTACGTCGGTGCCAAAGGTGGACCAGTAAGCGGTGCAGTGAGAAGACCAGTGTTTGGCGAACTGTCTAATCTTTCCCACAAACCAGTTCAGACAAAGGTTCGTGTCTTTTATTTGGCACCAAGCAGCTTATGAACGTAAACAACAACGTGCTGCCACACTCCTTTGTTTCCTTTTTACAGAAGGTTGTACCTATGCAAAGTGTAAAACCCACTGGCCGGTCAGCTGTCGTGCACCCCAAAAGTGCCCAGGTCCAGCACGAGGCCCCAAAGCCTGCCGCTACTGTGCCTCCTGCTCAAGCTGATGTGAGCATGAAGGAAGAGGAACTGTGTCAAGCCTTTTCCAACAGCCTCTTTCCAGTAGACGACATCGACGAAGGAGATGCTGACATGCCTCAGTTGTGCTCTGAATATGTTAAGGACATTTATTCCTATCTGAGGCGCCTTGAGGTACATGAGGCTTTTTATTTATGTGGCACATTTTGTGAAAGTTCTTGCTTTCTACAGCTGTGCTTTGGTTGCAGGGTCAGCAGTCTGTCCGTCCCCGTTATATGGAAGGATATGATATCAATGGGAGAATGCGGGCTCTCCTGGTTGACTGGCTGATTCAGGTGCACTCAAGATTTCAGCTGCTGCAGGAGACCTTGTACATGACTGTTGCCATTCTTGATCGCTTCCTCCAGGTAAGAATCAGGTTTTGCTAAAGCTATATTTGGCTTTGTGGTTAAACCTTTTTTCCCCCTCTAGTAAAGTCTAGATGGATACAGTTGATGAGCACTTCAATATAGCATATTTGTAACGCAGTATAACAATAATTAATATTTTTATGGTACTATGACTGTAGGGGTGGTGAAGGTGTTAATAAAATACAATTTGTTGGTTTGTTTTAATAAACAACAAAAATAATACTCTGTACAACTACTGTTTTTACATTACTGTGACTGTAGGGGTAAATGTGAATAAATTAAGTGGGAAATTTAAGATATAATAAAAACATATATTCTTCGTCTGAAGGTGTATCTGATCTAAAAACAACCCTCCCCTTCCTCTAACTTGACCACATCCTTACCTCATCTGTTTGTGGATCCATAAATATATTGACTAGTCATTCCTTAAATCATTCCACTTTGGTGGAGATCAACACACCTACAGCAGTTTTTAGACCCGTTTAAGTCCTAGTTGGCCTTAACCAAGTGACTGTGCATGATGATTCTTGGATAACTGTCAACTATTTTGTTTTCTAGGCTAAAATCCATCCAGAATTTATCTTGTCACTTCTTTTTATTATTATTATTCTCACAGTTGTAAACGATTGCTCATTCTACACTATTTTTCATCACTTTTTTTTTCAGTTTATTTTTGTTTAAATTTTTCTCTGTGATCCTGTTATAAGTTTTAATTTACTTTGCAGCAATTTGTATTTTGAATTCAACATTCTGCTAATTCTCTAGCCACCTAATGGCCAGAAATACGAATTTTAGGTGGAAGCTGTTATAGCCCCCTATTTGTTCTCATCCCTAGGTTCAGCCTGTGACCCGTAGAAAACTTCAGCTGGTGGGTGTCACTGCCATGTTGATTGCTTGTAAATATGAAGAAATGTATGTGCCAATGGTTGGGGACTTCGCCTACATCGCTGATGATGCCTTCACAAAAGCTCAGATCCGTGAGATGGAGATGCTAATGCTCAGCGGGCTGAACTTTAAGCTTGGCCGTCCTCTGCCTCTGCACTTCTTACGGAGAGCTTCAAAGGCTGGGAATGTAAGTGCTGATTTTTGTGATCCCTGATGGAATTTGTGTGATCTTCAGAAGATAACGCTTGCCTTTTTTCCATCTGATTTCAAGGCGGATGCGGAGAAGCACACACTTGCTAAATATTTTCTTGAACTGACACTACTTGACTATGACATGGTCCACTACAACCCATCTGAGACTGCAGCTGCTGCTCTCTGCCTCTCTCAACTAGTGCTTGATGGACAGAAATGGGTAAATGTTTATTTATTTTTTCCTGCACATGACTTTCTTTATGAACTGTGAGTTTCAGTTGTAAACTTGAAATTAAACCATTTCATACTTTAAGTTTGCTCTACAAATAAGTGAAAGCTAAGCAAGGCATGTTTGGCTTTGAGCTTTAAGGTTTTTATGAAAATTTAATGTTACACTTGGCATTTTGTCATGGCCATAGTGTCATTATGCCTAAAGCATTCTCATTTTTTTTTGTCTTTCTGCAGCAAAATTATTATTATTTTTCAGCATAATGATCTGCTGGATGTAATTTAATACAAAGTTTCCTATACTATTTGACCAGTGAATGGTGGAAAATGCTACCTCTTACCTGGTTTTATTTAGACTCTTAATTGACTGTCTAATGGAAGTTGTATTTGAAGCAAAGCATCATGGATAAAAGATGGCTATTCGCCCCTTTACTATTGAATTTTTTTTTTTTTTCTTTCCCCCTCTTTCAGTCATCAACTCAGCAACACTACTCCACCTATGATGAGGCTCACCTTAAGCCCATCATGCAGCTTATTGCCAAAAATGTGGTTATGGTCAATGAAGGGCTCTCAAAGCATCTGGTAGGCACCATCTTATTATTATTATTATTTATTTATTTTTATTTTTTTTTAATTTGCTGGATATTCTGTTCATGATCATGTGTATGTACAGACGGTGAGGAAGAAATACGCAAGCAGCAGACTCATGAAGATCAGTCTGCTTCCACAGCTCAAGTCCTCACTGGTGAAGGATCTGGCCGCTCCTTTGATGCCCAGCTCTTGAGGTCTTTCGTGAGGGAACAGACACTAAACCTGCACTTTATTTTTATTTCAGCCATTGTGAGAGATGGACTGCTGCTTTTAAACTGATGTACATACTGTCTGTATAAATAAAACACTTTCTACTTTTTATGGAGATTACATTTTTAAGATTAGGGTCTAAATTGGCTTTTACGTTTTCATGAACTTGCAGGATCTGTATTTTGACCTGTTAAAGGAACTTGAATTCATTAAAATCCAAAGATTCAGTACTACTTTGTCCTGTGCTTGTGGGGTTCTTCCTTTTCTCTTAAAATATACTTTAAAGGAATTAATCAGGCAACTACTTGTCTTGCCAAATTATGCTTTATGAATGTCTACACCTACCTAAACTCAACCTCACAGTAACCTGTTGTGTTTTATTAATGTCTAGACCAGGGATGTCCAAGCTTGGTCCTGGAGGACTGGTGTCCTGAAAAGTTTAGCTCCAACCCTAATCAAACACACCTGAACCAGCTAATCAAGATCTTACTAGATCAGGGGTCACCAGTCTCGTTCCTGGAAGTCCGGTGCCTTGCAGGGTTTAGCTCCAACTTGCCTCAACACCTGCCTGGGTGTTTCAGGTATACCTAGTAAAGCTGCGGTCACATTAGAGTTTGAGTTTGCGATTTATTCTGTCATGTGGTGCTGCGAAAAAGGGTGGGATTAAACAGGATGATTAGACATTTTAAAAAGCGAGCGACTGCTCCATGTTTTAAATTTCTGTCCAGAAAGGTCATGTTTTGATCCTCAATTGGTCTCCATGCAGTCAAGTGATGCGATTCAAAGGTTAGAGTTCACCAAGCTTGAACTTTGCACCGCAGCAATGTGCGAAACTTGACGCATGACCCTGTGTTTCCGGTCTGACTCATTTGCGTGCGTATGAATGGAAGTCTATGGGAGGAAAAGCCACAGCTTAAGACCTTGATTAGCTTGTTCAACTGTGTTTGATTAGGGTTGGAGCTAAAATCTGCAGGACACCGGACCTCCAAGAACAAGTTTGGTGATCCCTGGTTTAGACCTACCCCAACCCTAAACCCAACCTCACAGTAGCCTGATGTGTTTTATTAATGTCTACACCACCTAAATCCAACCTACTTGTGGCATAAATCCCTCCCACTTGGAGGTCACCCAAACAACTTGTGGGGTAACCCCTCCCATTTTTAGGTCTCCAGGCTTTAAGTTTTTGGGAGGAAAAGCCCAGTGTGACTGCAGCTTTACATACAAAACAAATTGATTGGCTGTCTTCCCAAATTAACTTCCAGATAGAAGATTTCTTATTGGTTGAATCCAAATGACTTTAAATGCATCATACAGAAACATTCGAGCAGTGATTACAAGTGTGAAGTTTTGAATTTGTGTATTAGAAAAGGGAGCCTCATCAGTAGGATAGTATGCAAACATCACCAACGACTAAAAAAAATATTCATAAGAAATTATGGGAACAACTTCTGTACTTCCAGAAACTTCCAAGAAAGTATCTTGGATTGAGCCGCTGATTCTTATAACTCAAAAACACTTTGGCAAATGTAGATGTGAATGACCCTATCAGTACATCTGTATGATGTTACTATCTACACTGACAGATGGTTGTTGATCTGTAAAATAATGCATTCAAATACAACTGTAGTTTAAATTTAGACAGTTTAACCCAACTGTTTGCATCTTTTGCACAATGATACATTCAACATTGTTTATAGATAACGAATTGGAAAATCATACAATCCATGTTTTTTTCAAGAACCGTAGTGCATTATATACATCTGGGTTTCTCTTAACTGCAATATGAAAGGGAATAAACGTGGCAAAACGGTTCTTAGCAGCAAAAAACATTCCCCACTAAAACCATTGAGTTGGACACGACTTCAATAAGAATGGGGGAAAAAAAGAAAATACAAATACACAAACAGCATGTGGCTAAAGGTAAGCACCTTCATTTACATATAAAAACCTATCCATTTCAAGAGCAAAATAAAAAAAAAAAGCCTGTTCCCATGTAAAATGGCTACTTCATCTCTTCAAGTGAATTAAGATCACCTTAAATATAAAGGACAGATGAACAAAGCGCATCAGAAATAAAACTGTAGAATGCTAGAATATAAATACAATAAATAGTTTTGATCAGTGCCCTCAGGGGCAGCTCAGTATTCGGCACCCTGGAGAAGAGCTTCAAGCGTTCGTCGAAACGCAATGCAGAGCAAAAACACTTCACTCTGTCCTTCACTGTCTCAGTTTGTCCTCTTCTTTGTCCAATAAGTCCACTGAGGTTCAAGTCTGGTCTTCTCTTTAACAGCAGGAGAGGTTAGATCTTGGTCACGTAGTTGTTTGGGAAAAGGCCTTGTTTACCTCTCAGTCTCCCCGTCCACCATCCAGAGGCGTCTAGATAGAAATAATATACAGATGTCAAAATGAATACATTGTGGCACAATTTGGACGAGGGGAGGTTAATGAACTTGCTGAGTGGTTCATAAACGCATCCATGATGATGATCAATAAAATCAACGTAAAATGAAGTAACAATCATGTACAAACAGAGTTTGGATGATGAAATTTGAAATATTATTTAATGAGTTCACACTTAGATATTATTACTTGATAATATAAGCTAGTTTGGCATGCTGTCCCGGGAGAGAACCCTGAACTTGGAGTTAATTAGCCCATGGCTCCTGCCTAATCGAAAAGCATGTAAGGGGGTACGAGATCCGGTAGTTCTCGAGAGTTCCCCCTGGTAAAAAAGGGAAGATGGGTGGAAGGGGAATTCCTCGAAAAATTAAGATAAGGGGGTGACGCAGTGGCGCAGTAGGTAGTGCTGTTGCCTTACAGCCAAATGGTCGCTGGTTCGAGCCTCAGCTGGGTCAATTGGCATTTCTGTGTGGAGTTTGCATGTTCTCCCTGTGTTCGCGTGGGTTTCCTTCCGGTGCTCCGATTTCCTCCACAGTCGAAAGACATGCACCACAGGTGAATTGGGAAGGCTAAGTTGTCCATAATGTTTGAGTGTGACTGAGAGTGTATGGATTTATCCCAGACAAGGGTTGCAGCTGAAAGGGCATCCGCTGCGTAAAAAATATGCTGGATAAGTTGGCGGTTCATTCCGCTGTAACGACCCCAGATTAATAAAGGGACTAAGCCGATAAGATAATGAATGAATTATGATAAGGGACTATTTGTAGACAGGCTACTTATAGTGAGTTTGGATTAATCTGATTTGCTTACTAATGACTGTGGATGAGGGACTAGCCGCGATCAATCATATCACATGCTCCTCTCAAAATTGGTTTGTGAAACTTCATATGTTTGCCCAAAAAGTTAACAATTACTCACTATTTACTATTTTTTCTGAAAAATGTTTCAAACCGGTAACTATTTACTTCCATTTTAGGAAAAACAAATATTGCGGTAGTCAATGGTTACCGGTTTAAAACATTTTTCAAAATATACATTCTTCTTCTGTGTTTAACAGATGAAGAAAATGCAAACAGGGCTGCGTCAAATTAAAGGTTAGTTATCGATGACAGAATGTTCAATTTAGGGTGAGCTATTCCTTAAATGCTTTTCAAGAGTGAGCACATCCTTATAGGAATACTTTGTTGTTCACTCAGTTTTACCTTTCTTCCTCAATTCTGACTTAAACCAAGTTATCAAGTTTTTATTTTTACAATTTATTTTTATTTTTTTTACACTTTTTCCACATTAAAACATTTAGCTTTGCTTAAAATCCTCATTAATTTGTATGCGAGTTGAATTAGATTCGATTCAACTTTATCAACATAAGTATAAGTTTTAAAGTGCAATTATTATTATAATAATATTAATATTAATAATAATATTTACAGATGGATGTACTGAACATGATATGCAGATAGTATTAACTGATCAGAGATTTACAATGGATGAATATATGTACAGGTTGCTAATAATGATCAGAATGCAGATATATATGGACATAATTTTAAATGTATATGTGCAGTAGATTTGTATAATTCAGGATGAATTAGTGCAATGAATATGAACAATTTGAAATGTGCAAATATTAATTAGAGCTGTGATGGTTCGATTTTATATTATATTTACACAATCAGCACAAGATGGCACTGGCTTTTCAGTGGTTTCACTTTTTGTACAGTGGACAGAAGTGTAAGTCTTCTTTTACAGCCAATCCTTAATGGATTATGACAAATTTGTCATAGTGTGCTCATCCTGATGTGGGAAGAGTCAGCACTACGTTGAATACTGAATTTGATCTTTTAATGCAACCATTTTAAAGGAATAGTTCACCCAGAAATGAACATTTCCTCACAATTTCCTCAAGCGGTTGTAATATTTTAAGAATTTATTTTTTCTGTTGAACACAAAACTACAAATATTCTGAAGAATGTTGAATAAAAGCAGCCTATAGAAAAAAAACTAAGTCAATGGCGTGTTTTCCCCCACATTCTTCTATTTATCTAATAGAAAAAAGAAACAACCAAATTCTAAAAAAAAAAAGTGGAAATTGAGTAAATGATAACTGAATTTTCATTTTCAGATATACTATCCCTTTAGGAAAATGTCATATTAACCATTTGTAACTTGCTTAATAGAATGTCCCACAGTTTTTAGTGATTAAATTAGTGCGGCATCTGTTGTAATTGAATCACAAGTACAAAACACTTGTCGGCGTGAGGTGATCTAAATATTTGTGGTTTGATACAAATGAAAGCTTAACAGGTCTGTCCAGCATTTCTGCTGATGATTAGCCCTCTGAGTCGCCACACCAATCAAATCATTGAAAACTAAACTGTGTGAAACTTCTTCAGGAATGAGCAGAAAAGGTGAAGGATTTGTTTAAGTTCACTGGTAATCGATTGATTTGCTATTACTGTGATGTCATGTGATTGACAGCTTGCCCTGCCAGTGAATATGTCAGCAAAGAACAAAGAGAAGCAAACTGATTTACAATACACACTGATGTTCTGGATAAACAAGTCATTTTTATGTAATATTACCTTCTTTAATGATCTCAATGATGTCATCTGCGTTGAAACTGAGCTCATCGGTGTCCTGAGCGTCGTAGGCATAAAGAGCTTTACACTGAGGCACCTGAGGCTTTGGTTTGGGGGCAGGTTTGGGTCGTCCTCCTCCTGGAGCTGGCCTGTTTGTGGACTGTCTGTGGGCCCTTCATAAAAAAAGCACACAAACTCATGAACTTGTGGAATTTCAGGTGATGATTCCAACATTCCAGCAACCTGCAACCATGCTTCTACAAGTGAAGGTAAGTGTGAAGTCAGCTAGCACCCTATAGCTGCTGTGAGAGGGTTAGTAGGCTGATTTTGTGATGTTAGTTCACGTGTTTCCCACAAGATGGCGACAGATTCACATTTATTTATGGTGGAACTGTCGGAACTAGTTTCAAAAATCGGATTTGTTTAGTTGATCATTCACCTCAGTTTTAAAACCAGAATTTATTTTTCAGCTGTTGCTACGAAGGGCCATTTAGTAGCCTTTCAGCCTTCATGATGTGTCCGAGTTGATCGTCATCATGACTACAACAGAGAAAATGCCAGAAAATGCCCAATCCAAAGCCTTTCAGATTGTTATGACACATTTCAGACTGTTTAAGACACGTAATGAAGGTAAGTTGGTCTCCGTTTTGTAACACATATTACCATTCAAAGGTTTTGGGGTGAGTAAAATCATTTTTTTTATACTCTGACACTTTTTTTCAGATTCATATAGGCTACAGTGCTGCTCAGCATATATAAGTACACCCCTCACAAATCTCTCTTTTAAAATCATATTTTTAATAGGAAGCTATACAATATTATATTTGTGGATATACATTAGATTAGTCAGTACTGAAGCCAAATCTGGAGCGTATCTAACAAAATAATTGTCCAAAAGCTAATACAGCAAAATGTATATGTTATAGAAAAATATTAATTACAAATTTTAAAAAGAGGATTTAAAAAAATTTAAAATTTAGTTCAAATTGTGTAGGTTGTAATTTACTTTTGCAATATTTTGCTTGAATATAATTGTATTATCTTTCAATTTCTAATAATTTTTGGTGACTAAAATTTTATTTCAATAAACATATCTGTTTAATAAATCGGTTTTGTTTAAATGCATCAAAATTCATTGCATATATTTACTGAGAAATGGATGCAAATAGCCATTTATAAAATTGGGCTGTATTCAGTTATGCTGAGCACTGTATAAAGTGAGCATGAATCGGTGACAATTTTGACATTTAAGTGAAATGGCTTCTCAATTGAGAAAGAATATATGGCAGGGCTTTTCTTTATCGAATGAATCATTGCTAATTGCTGTTGGTCAGTCTCCTGTTAAATACTTGTTAGTGTCTCTGCTTTAAATGGAAATATTTCCCCATAGAAATGATTTAATTCAAAAGAGAAGGGACAAATTATTTTAATTACGAATTATGACAACACAAACAAAAACATATTAGGGGATAAATAAATAAAAAATGCTGTAGGCTAATATTTCCACCCAAAATTTCCATTTTGATTTTATTTTGACATTTTAAATGGATCTAAATGGGTAATTAAAAGATTATGTGTACTGTATCACTTTCACAGGAATAAATTACATTCTAAAAATCTAAAATCATCTTAAAATAGAAAACTGTTATTTTAAAATGACAAATAATCCTGTTTTTAAAGCATTTTAATTGCAGTGAATGCAGTCTTCGAAAGTAACTTGTCACCAAAATTGCTGACTCCAAACATTTGAACGTATTGTTGTGTTTTTTTCACTTAAAGGAACACCCCCCTTTTTTGTTAAAAATAAGCTCATTTTTCAAATCACCTAAAGTTAAACAGTTGAGTTTTACCATTTTTAAAATCCAATTAGCTGATCTCAAGGTCTGCAGACCTGCGGGAGCACTTTTAGCTTAGCTTAGCGTTGAATCAGATTAGACCATTAGCATCTCACTAAAAACAAAAAGAATTTCGATAATTTTCCTATTTAAAGCTTGACTTTTCCATAGTTACATCCATTACTATTCTGTAACTACAGAATAAAATATTTTATTTTAAGATGTAACTACAGAATAATCAAGCTTTAAATAGGAAAACTACTGAAACTCATTCATTTTCCTTTAGCTTACTCTCTTTATTCATCAGGGGTTGCCACAGCAGAATGAACTGCCAACTAATCCAGCATATGTTTTACACAGCGGATGCCCTTCCAGCTGCAACCCAGTACTGGGAAACATACACATTCATTCACACACATACACAACGGCCAATTTAGCTTATTAAATTCACCTATAGCACATGTCTTTGGACTGTGGGGGAAACCAGAGCACCCGGAGGAAACCCATGCCAACACAGGGAGAACATGCAAACTCCACACAGAAATGCCAACTGACCCAGCCGGGGCTCTAACCAGCTACCTTGAGGCGACAATGCTAACCACTGAGCCACTGTGTCACCCAACTACTGAAACTCTATTTTAAAACAATTGAGTGAGATGCTACTTGTGTAATATGATCTAAGCTAAGCTAAAAGTTCTACCGCCAAACCCAGAGATCAGCTCAATGGATTAATGGTACAACTAGACAGTTTAACTCCAGAGGACTTGTAAAATGAGCCTATTTAAAAAAAAAAGGTTCCTTTAAACGTGATATTTTAAGGAAATTGAGAACCAAAACAAGACTGAAAGAGCAGCTTTGAAGTTGGGCATCTCTGCTGTTGATCTACATCTATTCAAATGAACCACAACCACTGCCACCTAACAGAAACTACACACATGCTCAGACTCACATTCCTCCATTGTCAGTTGGCTGTCGATTTCTGCTATGGTAAAAAGATACATGCATGTTACATTCAATCTCAGCTCACGGTTTTGCTTGCATGGAACATTGTCTGTCAGATTGGCATCAAGTATGCATCTAGCAATTACAAACACTTCACTAAAGGCTGTTGTTAGCTATATGACTTAAAATGGATGTTTGTACAAGTGTTTTCTTACCCTGCAGCCCCTTGGTCTGGTACTCTCAGGAAGTCCAGGTTGGGTTGCTGTGGTGCGTGTCTGCTGCCTCTTTCCTTCAGCTGACTGACATTCGTTGGCAGGAACGGACGGGCCGTGTTTTCAGATGTCGGCCTCTGGTTGTTGTGATGCTGTGAGTTTCTGTGGTTTGCATTCTTCAGGCCTCCATTCTGGTGAGCAACTATGGGGAATATAAACGCTTGAGTTGTATATAATCAGATGTGTAACAGATAAAGTATATTGATGATAGCTTCATATTGTACCTGGTGGGCCGGGTGCGGCTCGTGTTGGGGTGTGGTGGTGTGTTCTAGACCTGTTTGGCTGGCTTTGAGTGATGCCTTTCTTGGTAGGACCTGAATAAGGGTTGAATTTGTACGTACAGTATTAGATATTGCCTGGATTGCATACTGGATTTAGTTGAATAGTGTTTAATGATGTTGTGATTTATAATAACAAGTCATCACTTACGTGAGTTTTTGGGCAAACCGGGTCCAATGCTGACCTGCAGCATTTTATTTGAGGGCCGCAGCACAGCTACGTCTCCTTGACCTTGCATAAACTGCACCTGCCTGGAGCCTCCTGCATTCCAGGGTCCCCATTTTTCCTTCTTCAGTTTCATCTCCATCCTAGAGATCCAATCATAGACATTTATTAGTATACATACACACAAACCTCTGGACACTTATATCAATTAAAATACTTAAATGTTATTGAATTATTAGTGGGAAAAAAGTATTCCCTATTTTAGCTATATTTGGTGACAGTGATGATGCAGAATTATCTAAAAATCAACATACAGTGATTAGATTTATAACCCTTTTGGCACGTCAATTGATTTTACTGAATTGGAAAAAAAAGGATCCCCCATTGGTCCACAATAATAAAAAAATGTCATGTCTTGCCTGCAACTTGAGAAGCTAAGACTTTCCCTTAAAATACAAATTTTCATGTAATATAAAATCCATTTATTTAGTATTTTAACAAGAGAGCAGAGATTGAACCCTAGTGGAAACACCTCAAATTCCCCCTTATTTATTTATTTCATATTCTTTTTCCCCTTCCCCCACTTTTCTCTGTATTTTTTAGTTATCTTATACATATAATATTACCATGATGTTACAACTTTTTGTTTAAAAGGAAAAAAGTGTACATATGTAAAAGTTATCATTTGTACTGATGTAAAAAATGTAATAAAGAGAATGTTTAAAAAAGTTTTTGAATTAGATGATAAAATAAGTACATTAGCTTTTTTAAATAATACTAATTCTACTGAGCTTAGGAAACACGGAAATCCTTATTTATAAGGAAGAATCACATCCCTGATATATATTACATTAGTGCATAATAATAAAAATATTTTCACCAAAAAAGTCAGGTATTCAAAACTTTAGAAAATTGAATGGGTTAATATTTTTACTAAAGTTTATTTTATTCTTAATCAATAATATATATATATAATATATAATAAAAAAATTCTATAAATAAATAAATATATAATGTATTAGATTTAAAATAAATCAAAACCCCCAAAGTTTGATAGTAGTAATAGTATAAATAACAGAAGTACAGTTGAATTTACAATTATTAGCTCCTCTTTGATTTATTTAATTTTTTTTCATTTTTTAATGCTTCCTAAGCGATGTTTAACAGAGCAAAGAAATTTTCAAATTATGTCTGATAATATTTTTTCTTCTGGAGAAAGTCTTATTTGTTTTATTTCAGCTAGAATAAAAGCAGTTATTATTTAAAAAAAAACATTCTAAGGTCAAAATTATTAGCCCTTTTAAGCTATATTTTCTTTGATAGTCTACAGAACAAACCATTATTATACAATAACTTGCCTAATTCCCCTAACCTGCCTAGTTAACCTCATTAACCTAGTTAAGCATTTAAATGTCACTTTAATAAGCTGTATAGAAGTGTCTTGAAAAATATTTACTGTCATCATGGCAAAGATAAAACAAATCAGTTATTAGAAAAGAGTTATTAAAACTAATATGTTTAGAAATGTGTTGAAAAAAAATCTTCTCTACATTAAACAGAAATTGGGGGAATAAATAAACAGGGGGGTGAATAATTCTGACTTTAACTATATATTAAAATAATAAAAAAAGAGTAAAAGTGCAAAGTAAAAAAACTCATCTTCTAATTAAAGAAAATATTTATTAATAAAACACATTTCCTCTTACGTGTTGCTATATTTGAGAGGTAGTTTTCTCTGTGTTCTCTCTTCATATCTGCGTGCCAGTAAGCTGATGAACTCGGTCTTGAACACACACTCCAGCAGGCTGTCGTACTCGTCCTCGTGCAGAATCATGAAGTCATCCTGCAATGTGCTGTAGGAGAGACAGATCTCTTTTCAAGATCTCAAATGTCCACATTTGTTCAATCATTCAACATAAACACTGCTTTCATTACAATCTGCATGTGCTGAGCCACTTTGGGGCTTTCCACAGACACACAGGTTGTCCAGTCACAATAAAAATATGCAAAGTGATATTGGTGGGGGTTTGGAGTTTCCATGTCTGGGATACATAGGGAGATGCCCCTGCTTCACCCCATAAACTTAAGTCTTTTCTAATGAGTATTTTACAAGGTGTACTCTCCCTTCCCAGCAACACCTGGTTCACATTATTGACAACCCCCCGCTCGCCAGACCCAAATATGCAGGATTGTAGGGGGTTGGTACCTCTTCCTTGATCCTTAAACGTAA
Organism: Danio rerio; assembly: GCF_052040795.2. Classification (NCBI taxonomy): domain Eukaryota; kingdom Metazoa; phylum Chordata; class Actinopteri; order Cypriniformes; family Danionidae; genus Danio; species Danio rerio. Next base: position 30,649,114 of record NC_141027.1, read on the forward strand.
GATCGGTATTCTTTGAGAGAGATATTTAAACATTGCCAGGGAACAGTAAAAAAAAAAAACTATAAATGTTTTAAGAGACCAAAGCTTTGTATATTACAGACTCTCTCGATTGAACATGTGTGAAGTAACGCAGGGCAGACGAAGGCTCTAACATCCAGACTGGACCTTTGATGTCTCTACTCCTATAATTCTGCAGAAGGCATTATGGGACTGCATACAGTGTTCAAAAATACAGGCTCTGTTTTACACATGCTGGGAGCGCTGTAGTTTATTTCGCTTCTTGTGGTTAAATATACAGGTTTGGTTATAGTTTATTTTGATCTTTTTTTCCTTTAGAGATTCTGTTGACTTTTGAGTTAAATTGCACTATTATGCTAGCTAGTTTGGCTAGCTAGTTCTGCCACAGTGGCTCATTGGTTAGCACTGTCACCTCACAGCAAGAAGGTCGCTAGTTTGAGCCTCAGCTGGGCCAGTTGCCATTTCTGTGTGGAGTTTGCATGTTCTACCCAAATACCCAAAGTGCTCCGGTTTCTACCACAGAATATAGGTGAATTGGGTAAGCTAAATTGACTGCAGTGTATGTGTGAATGAGAGTGTATGGGTTGCAGCTGGAAGCGCATCTGCTGTGTAAAACATATGCTGGATAAGTTGGTGGTTTATTTCGCTGTGGCGACCCCTGATTAATAAAGGGACTAAGCCGAAAGCTAAATGAATGAATGAATGAATGTATGATAGGACAGTGGAAATTTACAGAGAGGAAAGTATGGGGAAGAGAGAGAGGGCAAGGATTGGTAAAGGACCTCGAGCTGGGTATCGAACTCAGGTCACTGTGAGCACTTCTGTGCTATGAGTAGAACTAAAATACTTCTCATCCCTACTGGCATTTTTACTGCGTTTCATAAAAACAATCTTCGTTCACACTATCCAGCCAAAAGTGCATGATACATGACCCTTTACACTAACTAGGTATGCACATATTTTGCACAATTTAAAAGTCGTTTTGGTTTAGTAGTCGTTATTGCATAATTAAGTAGTCATTATTAAACGTTATAGTCATGTGAGAGGGGCTTGAAGAATCAAGGAACAATATGCAATAGTCCAGAAGAGCAGACAAAGAGTGATTGTGGATAGCACCAACATTTTCTAAAGTCTGCATTTTAGCTGTCCACATTGAAATTCAATACAGACATCTTCAAACTAAAACAGGGCTATTAGCATTTCGAAAATGCTCTGTTTGAGAATGCAACAAAAAATGTTTTAAAACAAAACAGCACTAGTGTAAACAACACCTTAGTAGACTGGTTAAGGCCGTGATATATTCGCAAGACGGTGTATTTGTTTTAGTTTTTTTTTTTACATCCATGTTGACAAATGTTCATATTAAAGCAGCAAGTATAGTGAATGCAACTATAAAACTGAAAACTCTGCTACACACTATGTTCAAAAGAGGGTTGAAATCATATCTTAGTGTAACATTCATACTAAATAAAAACCAAAACATTGGATTTTAAAGAGATAGTTTACACTAAATTGAAAATTTACTCTCTGTTTACTAGTGTTTTAAACCTTTATGAGTTTCCTTTTTTGTGTTAAACACAAAAAAAGATCATTTGAAAAATGGAAGTCGGTGGTTACCAGTCTTCATCGTTTTTCAAATGATCTTTTTTTGTGGTAAACAGAAGAAAGAAACAGATTTGTTACTAGTGAGGGGAAGTATATGATGACAGAATTTAAGTTTTGGTTAAACTATATGTTTAAAAAAAAAGTTATAGTCACAAAACTATTTTGAAAACCGTATTACTGTAGTCATTTTACACTTTACCACTATCATAAAAATATGTTTACCTTTAGTTTAAAAATTCTATGACTGCAAATGAATCAACATTACACATTGTGAAAAATGTCACATCTCTGCTATTTTTCAAATACATTCGAATCAAACTATTGTATGTAAACAATATAAACGGTATTTCCTCAAACGGTGTTTTTACAAAGAATAAACCAATGTTGGCAGCTGCTTTGAAATACGAATTTAATTCTTGCCTGATATTGTCTGACCAGTTTGTTCTTAAATTTTGCTTAAAGTAAATCACGACATTTAGGGTTGGTAAAATAAGGCGACATACAAGCAAAGTTACTTAACGTCAGCAGAACTGGGAAAAAATATATTTGAAGTATATACAGATATTAAGCAGCCAATCAACAGAATGTCCCTGAGAAGAAATATGTCATCAAAAGTTTCTATGTTGCATGTAAGTTTCTATTACATTAAATGAACTAATTGAGCTTGTAGTAATTAATGTACCTGAGAGAAACTGCTAAAATCTTCTCAACGTCAATTTTGCGCTTCAGAACCTCTTTCACCAGCCCTTTCTCTGGCCCCTGCTTGACCTTTTCTCTTCCAATCAGGTAGACAGATTTAGGGGTGAGGATCAGGTCTCTCTTAATGCTCTGGACAGATAGACACCCATAAATGCCCACAAATGCAATATTTCAGATTGACGTAATATATTAGTACATCACAGATATTAAGGAAGATTTAAGTGCTAATTAGCTCACCTTAAACCTCCTGTCGAATTTGTTGACTTTGTCTGCAAAATCAATCTTTTCTCTTTTGCCTACGAACTGCCTGAGTTCGGGCCGGTCATCCATACCCAGATAATCACCCACAAAGTTTCTGTTCAAGCTGTGCCGCCGTCTCTCCTTCTTGTTCAGCAGCAGATCAGAGGCTGGAAGAGGACAGAATGAATCTTCAGCATTGCTCTCAAAAAAAAAAAAAAAACATGAAAAACACCATGTACAAAAGATGAGATTTCAGTGAAATGCATGGCTGATTAAATAGCAAACTGTCATGTATGAACATAAAAACTATTTCATCTATAAATAAATTTGTGGAACATTTTTAGGAACACTTCGCTCATCAAATCAGAGAGTTTATTGATTCCTATAGTCTAGTCTAAAATGTCAGGGCAATTGATCTTTCTCTGTAGCTGCTCCTAAACTTTGGAAGCATTCCATTAGATTTGCACCATCTTTGTCTGTTTTCAAATGTAATTATAAAACTTTCTTGAGGAAGGAATTGTGCCGAAACGTTTGTGTTTTTTAAATCACCCGAAAAATATAAAAAGAAAAAAGAAAAACAGTACGAACAATTACTTGATGAGTGCGAATCATTACCTTTTTGGATAAAAAACTTTGCTGTTTGAAAAATAATTTAATACATATTCAAGGACCTCGAGGCAGGAATTCATATTCAACTGGCTTTGACCAGGTCAAAGCTTTTACTTTCTTTTATTCTTTGTATCTTTTTCTTTTGTTTTTGTCTTTGACTTACGCTTGTTGTTTGTGGTTTTTAGTTATTGTTAAGTACATTGGTCATATTGGGTTGGTTTAGTTGTGCTGTATAAATAAATCATTTGTCATGAAGTCATTCTAATGATTTCTGTGAATATATATGTACAGTGCTCAGCATAATTGACTACACCCCAGTTTGAAAATCAATATTTGTATCTGTTTCTCAGTGAATATAGGCAGTGTATTTTTGGTGCATTTAAACAAAACAGATTTATTAAACAGAAATATTTAATAAAATAATATTTTAGTGACCAAACATATTTAGAAAGTGAAAGATAATACAAATAAATTCAAGCAAAATGTAGCAAAAATGAATTACAACTTACAAAATTTCAACTAAATTTCAAAAAACTTTTTTGCTTCTCTTGATTTTTCCTCTTTTTTTAAATTTGTATTTAATATTTTATATAACATAGAAGGTTAATTTGTTAGATTAGCTCCAGATTTTTATTCAGTAATGACTAATCTAACGTACAGTATATGCACAAATATTATATTGAACAGCTTTCTATTGAAAATATGTATTTAAAAGAGAGATTGGTGAGGGGTGTACTTATATATATGCTGAGCACCGTATAGTAGTAATAGTAAATGTATAATAGTCAGTTGATTTCTGGCAAAAAATGTTAAAAAATCTGAATTTAACTGAATATCTGCAATTTTGTTTATTGTGCTTTTAAAAACACTGCGGTCATTGAGATTTAGAACTATATTAGAACTATAAAAAGTTATATTGTAAAACAAAATTTTTATTTACAAATTTATTTATATTCCAAAACTGAATTACCACCAAAACGTGAACACCCAGAAAAGATGTGCCGGTTTTTTGTTTGCCTTTAGTTTGTGTAGTATTACTTTTAAACTTAATAATTTAGCTTAGATCAGGAGTTGTGTTCAGATTCCAAAGATATACAGAGAAAACACAGAAGTTGACATTTTTTGCCATGTCAAATAACATTGATTTCCACTTTCCTATAATTAGTTTGTTTTAGTGTGTGAGTGCATGTATACTGTATAACATCCACTATTTGAACTCATCTAAACCTATCTATCTAAATCTAAAGTCTAAACCTACCTTCCTCTCTCATCTGAACATATTTCTTGCGTGCACAATATTTCCTCCAGGCAGTCTGAATGGTTCTGGCATAGCCATCGAATTTGCGCTCTCTCGTCTCCTCCAGCAGGAATAGCTGTAAACAAAAAATATTGCAGGAATCAATCAAACGAACTCGCAAACATGTCGGTTTGAATCAATCTAATGAATTAGGCACTGAAACCATGCTGTTACTGACTTCAAATTTAATAGCCCGCATAACAAAAGAGAATAGAGCTGTGAAATGTTGTCCATTACACTAAAGGTCACTGTTCATCTAAGACATTAAACAGCCGAGGACAGACACGGCTTATTATGACACAAAGTGGGATCAGTTAATCCCGGCCTTCATGTGGTAACTTCTCTCTTTCTATATGGCAACTTTTTCAGCAAGCAGCTGTCTAAATGTCCCGTGGTCTTCCCATAATGCTCAAAGCACTGTGTAGCTTCACTGTGCTTCCTGTATGTCCTCAGAACAGTCAGAGTTTTGCTGCACTCTAGACTAAACATCAGATCCTATCATTATCACAGTCCTGGCACTGACTCTCTCTCTCTCACACACACATACAGCGGCTGCAAAGGACGAGATAATATGAGCAAACACGTAATGAAATCCTCTTTGTGTTTCACCCCACACGCTAACAAACATACAGACACAAAGATCCCTTTGACAGTCATTTTCATGCTAATCCCATTAGAAAAATAAAAAAAAAAGTCAAACATAAATATTTTACATATAATATTAAAACATAAAACATACTATTTTGGTTAAAATAATACACTAAAATATCTAAAACTATTAACTACTGTCCTAAAGACCTACTGTCCGGTTTTAAAGTCTAGTGTGAGTGCATTTTTTTGTATTTAAAATAAATAAATAATGTATATTTTTATTGGGCAAGGATGCTTTACATTAGTTGAAAATAAGACATTTAAATGGTTAAAATAAATGTGCCAAGTGTATGGAACTTTTGCATGATATCTATAACCATTAATCTGAGTCAAGTTGAGCTTTACTGTCAATGTGCTACATGTGTGGACAGAAAGTGGAGTGAAATTATGTGTCTCCAGTGCTACATAAATATGAACACGACATTGGACACTGCTTAAACTTATACAAACTAGCCCACATTTGGAGAGGTAAAAACAACAATAGACATAATGTAAGACCGACAAGAACTTTGGGTAATACAGTATAATATTGTGCAGGATATTGTGAAAAAGATGTTTTTAAGTTTAAGAAAGCAAGTACAAGAATGCAATCAGCGTTCCACAAGGGTCAATATTGGGGCCAATACTCTTCAGCATGTACAGTAATGATTAACCAATGGTGTGTCAACAGAGCAAAATCATTATGCATGCTGACGATAAAGTCATTTTCATGTGTGGTAAAAATGTTGAAGAGGTTACAATGAACTTGAATGATGGTTTAACAAAAGTAACAGCGTGGCTGAATCACTGTTACTTTAAATGAAATGTGTCAAAAACATTTTGCATGTACTAGTCTAAAGGACATGATAAAAATCGAATGTTATTAGAAAGTTTAAATTGTTTCAGAATGTAAATACCTAGTGTTTATCTGGACTCATGTCTTTGTTTTAAAACACATTTGAAAAAGGTGTGTAACAAGGTAAAAATGTATATAGTTAATTTTAAGCTTATTCGGAAATTCTTTATTAAATATATTTGCAAAATGTATTTAAACTTTATGGTCTCTCATATCAATTATTGTCTGATAAGTTGGTCTAACACAAAATCTACAGTTTTGAAACCTCTGGAATTATTATGTAAATAAGCAGTTAAAATGTTAGATGAAAAACTGTTTAGTTTTTTTTTTTTTGCTATTGTTGTTGTTGTGGTTGTTTTTTGTTGTGAATTTGAATATTGTTTATAGTTTTTATTTTATTTTATTAATATAGGCCTTTAACTGGCAAAGGGGCCGCCAACGAAAACACCTTAAGTTGGGTACATTTACATTCTTGGGGAATGTTGATTAATGTACACTGTCTCTTAATAAAATAATAAAAAATCTCTTAATAAAAATAAATAAATAAATTAAAGCAGTGCAATATGATTTGTGGTGCATTCACAAGTAAGCACTTGTCTTTATTTATTGAGTCCTTGTAGCATGGAGTTTAAGAAATTGTCTGGTGCATTTAGAGATGAGTGTTTAAAGGTCGCAAGTGATATACACTACCAGTCAAGCTGATAACTAATACAAAAACCGATTAAAAACAATCTTGATTTGTTTAGTTTTTTCTAAGCCTGATTACAAAAAACACAGATTTTTTTTGTTCTACAACCATAGCTGCAGAAAACAACTAAACTGCAAGGAAACATCTAGATCTCTCGTTTACAAAATCATTTACAAATTAGAAATCAGAACTGTGTGTGAGATGTGAAGCCATATGGAAGACACCAATCTAAATTAGAACTGCGTGATATTTAAATCTAACCTTGCAATATTTTGCTATTCATCTATTTATATTGCGATATGAGGTGGCATGGTGGTGGAGTGGTCAGCACCATCGCCTCACAGCAGAAAGGTTGCTGATTCAAGCCCAGGCTAGGTCAGTTGGTGTTTCTGTGTAGAGTTAGATGTTCTCCACATGTTCACGTGGGTTTCTTCCAGGTGCTCCAGTTTCCCCCACAGTTCAAAGACATGCTGTATAGGTGAATTTAATAAACTATATTGGTCGGAGTGTATGTGTGAGTGCATGGGTGTTTCCCAGTAGTTGGTTGGAGCTGAAACGTTGCAGTGTAAAACATATGCCGGAAAAGTTGGTGGTTCATTCCACTGTGGCGAACTGCCATACACCATTCATAATATATTGTCCAGTACTGTTATGGCTGCCGATTATTTCTATTAATCAAAAATAATGCTAAGATAATCTTAAATCCAAATTTTCAATAAAATATTAATAAGAAATATAAGCACATGTTTTCAGTAGTCTCAGGTCCCCTTTGTTTGGCCAGGGATTGAACGGCAGAGTTTTATTTCTTTATCACATTTTAACACTTTTTCTTTTTTTAATCAAACCAAAACCGGCGAAGCATGAACACACCCTAAAACTCATCTTCATCAGCTCTAAGTAGGATCAAAGAGATTGTTTGGCAAAGACCCTACAACACACTCTCCCTCTCACTTTTTCTCTCACTAAATTCCTGTAGTCATGAACTAATTACTCGGTGTCAGCGCCTTATCTGAGAAGGAGTTTTGTTTTTGAAAGAGTGGGCGGTCCAAATCTGGGCCCTCCTATATTTAATATCACACACACAGAAGAGGCAAAAGGCCACGTTTTAACACCTCCATGCCAAAGTCGCACATCTCCGCATAATCTGCTGCATTCATGCTGAGCCACAGAGCCTTATTCTGTGCGTCTATGTATACGTGTGTACATCTAAATGTCAACAGTGAGATCACAGCACATCCACAAGCAGTGCTTTCATTAGCCAGGCCGGGAAAAAAAAGAGGCAGTGGAAAAAGCAGTGCTGTCTTGGACATAACAGAAGCTGCTTTACCACAGCACTGCAGTTGTGTATCAGATCCAGAGTAATGTTGACCTAACAGTGCTGACGTGGGACCAGTGTCCCTCCTGCTTGCCTGCTGACTGACCACTATTCATCAGCGCTCTTCACAGCACAACTTGCTCTGATGTTACATCTTAATCAAAGTAAGCAAGGATGTTCAACATGCTGTAGTAGCAAGGTTTTGTTAGCTGTTGCTGGTGTATATCGTTCTTAATATTATGCTGTACATTTAAGCTTTAAATATTTACCTTAAAATCACATATTGTGGAACATTCATTCATTTTCATTCGGCTTATTCTCTATTTCAAAGGTCACCAGAGCGAAATGAACCACCAACTATTCCAGCATATGTTTTATGCAGTGGATGTGCTTGCAGCTGCAACCCAGTACTGGGAAACACCCATACACACTCATTCTCTCACACACACACTCATACACTACGGTCAATTTAGGAATTCAGTTCACCAAGAGAAAACCCACACAAACATGATGAGAACATGCAAACGGCACAGAAAAATGCCAACTGGCCCAGCCAGGACTCGAACCAGTGACCTTCTTCGAGAGGCGACAGTGCTAAACACTGAGTCACCATGGTTCCATTATTATGGAACAGTCCAAAATATATATAGAAACTTTAGCAATGATTAATTATTTATACAGTACTTTTTATACGGGTTTTCACCTTTATTGATAGGGCAGTGGAGATTTACAGACAGGAAAGTATGAGGAGCAGAGAGAGGGGAAGGATCGGCAGGATCAAGCCAGGAATCAAACTCAGGTTGCTGCAAGCACCTGGGTGCTATATGTCGACACACTAACCACTAGGCTATAGGCGCCGACCTCATTTTACATGATTAAAGTGGTGCATTGCATACTTAAATTTACTTCTATTGATGTCCAAATCATTTTAAAGCATAATAACCACATTACAGGGTTAGTTCACCCAATAATGAAAACCCTGAGACCTTCGTCCCATCATCAAACTCAAATTAAGATATTTTAAATGAAATTCGAGAGCTGATGAAAGTAACAAAGTTCAGAAAAGGAACCAAAAATATTGTCAAAATGCAGACAGTAACTCAGCTGTAATCATACGAAGCTCCAATAATGGTTTTGTGCACAAAAAATCTGTCTTTGTCAGATCAAGGCACATTAAATGTTTTTGCTTTCCTTTTCTGGACTTCAAACCTCTCAGGATCATTGTTGTGTGTGGAGGATGAGAGAGCTCATGGATTTCATTTAAAACCTAATTTGTGTTTCGAAGATGAACAAATGTCTCAGGGAATAGGAATGACATAAGGGTGAGTAATTAACAGACATTTTGATAACATTTTAGTTTAGGTCACAATTCACGCTATATTAGCTTATTACTAGAGGGCAGACCAAATCTGTGGACATTTTTTGCTATTTCTACGGAGAATTTTTAGCAAAATCTGCAGATTTATGCAGAATGATTTTAGGAGTATCATAAATAAAAAAATTTAATATATGAAATAAAAATAAAATATGTTTACAATACAAATCAAATTAGATCCACATATTTGGTAAACAAAGTAAGTATCTCATATAATATCTCTACTAAAAGATAGAAACTATAACTTTAAAAACTGTATTGTAAATAAATCATATGAACATTTTTCATATGTTTTATTTTATCACAATAATATTAGTGAAATGAATTTAAAACAATGATGGGCCAAAAATCTTTGTAAATCTGCAGATTTCTGTGTGCGCAGATTCCATGTGGGCCTACTTATTACCTGCCTATAATTAAGCTATTAACTGTACATTAGTCGTTATAAAGTATAATCTTATTCTGCATCCCTAATCGTACCCAAAACCTAAACCCAACATCTACCTTACTAACTATTAATAAACAGCTAATTAGTCATTTATTAAGCTGGGAGTGTTAGTTAATGGTTTGTTATTACTGTGAACTGTGACCTAAACAAAGGTATTACCGACATTTCCAATTTTTGGGTAAACTACCTCTTTAGATTTGTCAACCGTTAAATGTATTTCCTCCATTTGATTAATTATTCCAAAACTTAATAAGACTGTAGGGCTGTTATCAGTCAGATAAAGTAATTATCAACAAAAATCTTTCCACTCCATAACAAATGGAAGTGGCGCAGTTTAATAAAGTTCAAATGTAGCATGAATGCATGTATATTTACAGCTGCAAAATGTTTTGTGCGTCACTATTTTTTAAATATACAGTGCTTCTAGAAAATGATCAAACCCCTTTGAAATAGTTACTTCATTTGTCCTAAGTCTGAAATCAAATCGTATTTCACATACCTTTTCCAGCCTTTGAAATGTTTTTGTAGCCTTCTCCTAACCTGTGCCTTTCTACAACTGTATCCCGAAGGTCTTTTGAAAGCAGGGTGTAATGTGAGTAAAGGTATAGATTTTCACAAGGTATGACGATTTTCTACAGGCACTGTATAAATATAAATAATCTGGTAAAATGCTATAAAATATCCTGTCACTAAATGTTGACATTTTTAGATTTAGATTTTTAGATTAAAACTTTCAAACTAGTCAAGTCTTACCGACTCAGGGGCTTTGATGAAGATTTTGGTATGTCCGAGCTGATACTGGTCTTGGTCCATGTTTACTGAGCGTAGGAGGTGCAGCACACCCTGCTTCTCATCGCCACGCCACGTCGGCCATGACTCCTTCGTTAAAATGGCGTACCTGATGCACAGAGAGAAGACAATTTTATCATTTGATGAACAAAATCTTAAATATTTGAATACATGTAAATTTTTTTCAATTATATAGAAGTACAAAATGTTCTGTTGATAGTGTAAAATCATTAGGGCAGAGAATGTGTCTGTGTATGTGTGGTTGTATATGTGTAAAATATTGACTTTAAAACCAACAAGGCATATAATATTGATACAATAAAGAGTATTTCAGGCTTTTACTTCTGTAAAAAGTTAATAGCCCCGCGAAACCTGAAGTAACTGGAGGAATTAGACTCTTAAATAAACTCAAATGACGCATGTCCACTTCACAATGAGATAACACAGAAGAAACGGTCCAACGTTTGGCTCATAATCGAAGAGGAACCAAAATTTATAGTACTAATATTGCCATAACACACACTTCTAACTTTAAAACCTCTCTTCCTTTTTCTTCTGAAGTGGAAATGTGGTGTCTTCCCAGAAGATTATGACACCAGTTGTGACTAAAATAAAAAATCACTTGTTCAATGATATTGCATGAAGAGCAATCAACTTTGATAATGATTTCGAAACGGTCTTTACCTGTTCAAGAACTTGCGAAAGATTCTTCTGTAAGCATACCCTGCACGTCGTACTCTTATATTCTCCTTCAGACCCAAATACTCCACCTGGTGCTTCACTCTGGAGGGAAAGATGGAGAGGAAGGAAAAAAGGAAGGAAGGTTATTTACGACAAATTCAAAAACCCCCTTTACAGAAATTCTTCTCAGCCTGTTACAATTTCATAGACAAATAAGGCATTACTTGAGGTTTCCTCATTAGGCTTTCCAAAACAAAAAAGAAAAAAACACTTAATAATGCAAATCTCATGAATACACTTCCTGAGAATGAAGTGTGAGCGCTAATTATACTGGCCGCCTTGAACAATGCTCACAAATCCTCATAACAGGAAGACCGTTACAGGCTGAACAATGTGTTGTACCGGATCAGAACATTTCATTCCACATTACTTCCAAAAACACTCTGGCAAAAGAGGAGAAAGGCAGGAAAAGTAAACAAAAAAGGTGAAAGAAACAACCATACTGAGAAATAAAATCAAGACATTGCTAGGTTATTTTTTTGGAGTAAAATGAAAACTTTTGCTCAGAAAGGATGCATCAATATTGCTTTTAGAAATTCTGTTGTGATTTTCCCCAAAACGATTCCTACTTCTAAAAAGAAGCTAATATGTGAAAACTACTTGGTAAAGATGTTTCTCACTCAAACTATTGATTTCATTTAACTCTAACATGAATATTATGATCACTTTAACAAATTGAAACACTTTAAAAGACTTTCTGTGCAATATTTTCCAGTATATCACTGTATTACCCAAGATTTGTAAGTGTTGTGGAGTCCCTTCATGATTTTGCAGGAACATTTTTATATTAGCAGCCTAGGAATTATGTTATTTCCTTCAATTATTGCATTTTGCTGTGAAAATACATCAAAATCTTGGTTGTGTACTTGAGCTGAACTGAATGTGATCCTAAATGAAGAATGAAACTTTTTCCATGATTCCGGTCTCTCACCTGCTCTCCTCCCAGTCTTTGGGCTTCTTGGTCTCGTTGGGTTTGATACAGCGGATGTAGTGAGGCGTACACTTCATCAAGGTGCTCACTAGATCGTTGGCTTGTTTCTGTCAAAAAATAAAGCAATTAATTACAACAAGAAAATTAAACACAAACAGAAGCCTAGTAGAAACATTGGAAAAAGCTAGCTCATATATACACTCATCCATAGACACTGCTCTCAAAAAATGTAAAAAAAAGTTGTTAAAAGAAGTAAACAAAGAGATTATAAACTGCACTGTAATTAAACATTTAAGTTTACTTAATTAAATTGCATAAACTCATTGCCTTAAATAAATTAAGTAGTTTTGATTTAATAGTTTTTTCTTACTAATATATTACAAATATTCCTTGCCTCACATATAGTCACATTTACTTAGACCATTAAAGTTTTGTTGGCTTAACTTGATCTGTAACCTAAGTAGAGTTTTACAATTTTTATTTTTACTGACACCTCTTTAAATCTCACATTAAATCATATCTGCCTTCTTTAATCTTGTGCAAAAATACACAATAACACTTAATTTGACACAAAGCATGCTGGAAACTAAAAATCTGAATGGTTAAGTGAGCTCAATCACAAGTTCATGTAACACGTTTCTATTAAGTACAATGAACTTTCATAAAAAATTTAAGCCAAATGAACTCACTTCATTTAATGAATTGTTTTGCTCGATTTTACAGTGTGGAATGTGTGTCCTACTTGTGATTTGATAAACCAAAATGCATCATAACAGCAGGTGTAAAACTGGGTCAGAGAGTACCTGCAATTTGGTTCAAAGAACCTTAAATTGAACTCACCTTAATTTTACTCCCTGCAGTAGTTGGTCTGCCTTTTTTCTCAGCATTGAGGTTTTCTGGGAACAGGGCACGGATGAAAGCTCTGATGATGAGAATCAAAGCAGACAGGATTGATTCGGTGTTGGCAGACAGTGAAAGGAATATACAGCAGGAGAAACACAGACTGTAACAGACAGGAATGTTTTGAATCAAGTCTCTCAGCTAGAGACCAGGGTCACTTACATTTCTGCGAGAGTTCATCGACACCTGTATAGGGTTTGAGTTTGACTCACTGTCTATTCTATTTACTGAGCTTGATCATATATTAGTATTGTATATGTGTTAATACTGGTTTGCTTGCAGTATCTATATGCTATTTTAATATTCATTGAACAAATATCAGTGTACGTGTGTGGAACTGAAAATGAAGAAGTGTGTTTTTGGGCAGATTTCGAAGGTGTTAGTTTGGTTATAGAACTGTGCAATATAATCGTTTTACCAAGGAATCACAATGAATATGGGAATGTTTTTGTATGTCTGCCAGAAACAAAAGTCTTGAGCATTATGTTTCAGTTTTGTGTTCTAAATAAAAATAAGAAAGAAAAAATAATGTGAATGCTTCTATTAAACTGAGGTTTTAATTTAATGTAATTTTACTTTATTTTATTGTTGTTTTAATATAGCATTGGAGTAAAAAATGGTAATTTTTTTATTTTAAAATTAAAAAGTGTGCCCTGTATATCAAATCGAACACAACCACCTCTAGGTGGTTACATAGCAAATTAACATAGACATCTAATTTATGTGATGTGACATTAACAGGACTTTTCTTGGTAGAATAAACAAGCTAAATCAGTTTAGATGTTTCCAGAAGTCACAGTATATCTTCTGAAATGTTCTGTGTATTTCTACCTAAATTTCAAAGTGCCGTTATAGATACATTGGTTCAGTTTTGGCGTTTATAATAAATTTTTATACTGAATTTCTGTTTTTTTCTTCTATTGTTCCTAGTACTGTTAAATTTGTCTGTGAATATGAGAGAATAAATGTATATTTGTAATGCCTTGAGATGTGCAGCCTATTTTACTTTCTTATGCTGTTCAACTATTTGTTATTATCATCTATTTTACTTTTGATAATCAAGACAAGGAACACCAACCAATACTGTGGTTATTAAATTAATAATTTGTCATGTTATAATCAAATAACTATGCTCTGAATGTAACTAAAATTAAAGGCAAGTGAAGATTCACACCTCTTCCATAACAAAAAAAAAACATCCACTCTTTTTTATGGGCACAATGAACAAGCTAAAACCATTTGGGAGTACTGAATTGTCCAGAAGTTTTCAGAAGTCAGTTTATCACTTAAAATGTTCTGTGTACTTCTACTTAAATTTCAAAGTGCCGTTATATATAAATCCTTTTGTTTAGGTCTGACTTTATAGTTTGTTCAGATTTTTCTTTTTGTGAAGTACAGGGGAAAAAAATACATATTTATAATGACTGAAAACATGAAAATTTTATTTAGGGCTACCAGCAGCCTATTTTACACCCATGCTTATGTTTTACACCAATGGATATTTGATTTTATTTTATTTTTCACCAACAAATAGACTTTTTGTCAGGTACAACTGTCCAAAATACATGAAAAAAAGTATCTTTGTGACATACTATGGAGGACTTAAATGGCGATATTAAGCTTATTTTTTATGTTAAATTTGCATTTTTCCAAATATGAATCTAAAAAGCTCAGCATGGTTTGTTTTTAAAGCTCTTTATAGGGTTAAAGGTCAGGGGGTGGAGCTGTGCAGAAGGAAAGGAAACCCGGCTTCATCACAGAATTAACCAAAAAAAATCTCTTTCTTCCAAGACCTTCTGGCTGGTGTAAAGGAAGTGTATGTCTGCATATATGCATGACAGCACGTGTCTGAACGCCGTCTGAAAGTGGACCCCCACAATGCTTCACAAAGGGTCTGCAGGAGGAGACGGTTTGCACAGATGGCTTCTGGGGCCAAAAAGAGGCACACAAGAGCGACAGGCACGCTCTACAGCAGTACTCCCTTGAGAGATAAAGTGGCCTTTTGGACTCAACGAAACAATGGTAATCTCCAGCACACTTCTATTGTGGTCCCTGCGCCTTCAGCTGGCTTTTTTGTATTCATGCTCTGCATATATTAAGTTCAAGTTCTCTTAGTGACAGAGCTGTTCCAGGCAGCTGCTGAACGATCAGAGGACAGTCAGACACTTACATTTCACTGCTCTGCATCAGCTCGATCAGGTCAGTGAACAGCACATCTCTGTTCCTCTCACAGAAACCCTCTGCATCATAAGACACCTGGAGAGACAAATAACAGAGCATTAAAACAGTTGTGCGCCCTGGATATTGTATGATACGTTGTCCTCATTTGTAAGTCGCTTTGGATAAAAGCGTCTGCTAATTGACTAAATGTAAATGTAAATGATACACATATTAATTAAATTTAACATAGTGAGGGTTTGTTTTTAAGGGTTACTTCAACCAAAACTAAAAATTCTGTTCTTAATTACTCATCTTAATGTTGTTCTGACGCCCTGAGACCTTTGCATATCTTTGGAAAATAAATAAAGATATTGCAGATGATATCAGAGGGCTGATATCCTCCATAGACAACAATGGTTCTGAGACGTTCGAAGTGCAGAGAAATTCTAAATAAGTTAGTTTTTTGTTTTCTGGACTTTAGACATCTCATGATCGCTGCTGTGAATAGAGGATGAGAGAGCTCTCAGATTGAATACAAAATATCCTAATTTGTGTTTCGTAGGGGCGACGTGGTGGTGCAGTGGGCAGCACAATCGCCTCACAGCAAGAAGGTTTGCATGTTCTCCCCGTGTTTGCTTGGGTTTGCTTCGAGTGCTCCGGTTTCCCCCACAGTCCAAAGACATGCGGTACAGGTAAATTGGGTAATCTAAATTGGCCATAGTGTATGTGTGTGAATGAGTGTGTATGGAGTGTGCTGGATAAGTTAGCGGTTCATTCCACTGTGGTGACCCCAGATTAATAAAGGGACTAAGCTGAATAGAAAATGAATGTGTTTTGAATGTGCACAAAGGTCTCAGGGGCTTGGAACGTCATCAGAGTGAATAATTAATAACTAATATTAATAATTATCATATAATTAAGTCTTATTTATTCCAAATATTTGAACCGTATAATATCACTTTTTCACAACAATTAATACAACAAATAATAATAATAATAAAAATACAATACAAAAATACACTTTTAAATATTGAATATAATTATTTTTCTTTTTTTTGTTGTTTTTTTATAATGTGAGAATTTTCTTTCAGAATCAGAAATGAATTTAGCGTAGCATTTAACCATTAATACTTTGTTTCTTCCCATTAAGGACTGCCGATACAGTAAATAACTGTAACTGGGCATCTGAATAGTAAAATATTAACATGCTTCATTGTTATTTCCCGCCTTTATTGTGAAACAGACCATTTGAAAATTCATGGTATGTTAAGCAATATTCATATTCCAGTCAATTATATCCTTCTGATGCACTTACTGGTGATTTAACAATTACAGTAACATAAAATATATAAGATGATGGGAGCAAACAGTACATTCTTGGTGGTTTAATAAATTTGTGTGGTAGTTTAATAAACTTGTATATACTGTATCAATCCAGATGAACTGCTTCTAGAAGATACAGATGTTTTTTCATTTTATTTTCTGTATTTCTTTGTCTGTTAAACATGCTTATTATAAATCTAATGGTGCAGGATGTGGACGTCCCCCCTTACTCCCCCTAAGATCACGCCTCATTGAGTATGGGGTATGTGGATGGTTCCACACATACTAAACTACCTCAAGGCAACAGAGTAAACGAGCGGCTAAGATAAAGTCATGGAAGGAGAGAAGCAGGGAGTGACAGTGAAATGTAGATGCAGAAAAGACAACATTAAAAGACTGCAGAAAAGTGGGAGGGGTGGATGAACACATGTTTGAGGTACAGTATAAATACCTTTCCGGCATAATGGTGGATGATGAAGCCTTGATTCCAGCTGTTAAAGTGCTCATGGTTGTTGATCTGCATTCGGAGCTTCTGCAGCATCGTCTGATCTGCACCTTCACCCTTCGCATGCATAGTAGCGCAGACATCGTCTAATATACTCATAATGCCTGGAGGATTCTGGGAAAAAAAAACAAATGTAAGAATCAAATTGTCAAATGTATTCATTCTAATAGTAATTACATACATAATATATATATTTATAATTTTTTTATTCTAAATAATATTATAATTTATTATAAATTATTATAAATAACAATGAAAATAATCTATATAATGGCTTAGCCTGCAAAATTATATATCATTATTTATGCAGGCTAAGCCATTATATATATTTTTTTTTTCATTATTATTTATTAAAACTATATTTTTATTATCGTTGGTTCTATCTTCCTTTTAATTTGACATTTTTGTTATGGTTTCATTTTGGTTCAAACTTATTTTTAAAATATTTATTATAATTTAATCATTTACTCTTATTTCATTTATTCATTCATTATTTTTAACAATCTTTTACATTCTGTAGTCCTATGTAGTCCTCAAATATATGTATGAAAGTTGATATACAAACAAAATCTACAAGTAGTAAAGTAGTACATTACATATTAGGGGCTTAGATTCTATATAAAGAATATATAATCTGAAACTCAATCCAAACCCCAGAAGTAAATCACCATATATTAACCTTTAGTGTTCTGACATACACTAGGAAAACAGCTTGTCACTCTGATCAGCATTAGGTTTAAGCAATGACACAGAGAAGCACTTTCTCACACGCTATCACACCGACATGGATGGTTAAGGTCTCTCTGGTTATAAATTTCATGGCTCTTTGTGTCTGGTCTCTCGGTGAGTGCAGTAAATTGAATTTGGAGGCATATCAAGCATTTTCAGGCCATTAGACAAGCAGTCATGGGAAGAGAAAGGAGGCTTGTGTGGATATGGGTCTGAAATTCTTTGTTTGTTAATGTCAGTTTTATTGACTTAACTGCACTTGGCAAGGACGGAGCAAATCTAACTTTTGAAATCGATGGATGTTTGATAGACAAAGCAAGAAAGAACTTACTATTTTACTCTCAATGAGGTCACAGACGATCTTATTGTTGAAGTACTCTATTTGAGTCCATCTGATTCCTTCCTGTACATACTCATCCTGAAGAGAGCAAACAGATAACAGAAAAAAATGTAAAGTAATGAGAATGACAATATACTGGGTGGAACAGAAGAATATATCACTAGAACTGGGTTAAAAGTGTGACTTAAGGGGGCCTTAAGTTAATCTTTTGACTTGTACACTGTTAAAATGCTACAGTAAAAATCTGTAACCTGGTTAATAGTGAGCTTCCTCACAAATCTTTCATTTAAATGAATATTTTCTATAGGATGCTTATAAAGATATACATTAGCTCAGTACTGAAGCCAAATCTGGAGCTTATTTAACAAAACAACAAACAAAAATGGTTCAAAAATTAGTAGCCCAAAATTATGTTGTGGAAAAATATTAAATAACATTTTCAAAAATAGCAGAAATCAAGAGAAACTAAAAATATATACAAGTTTGTAGAAATGTTGTAATTTTTGCAATATTTTGCACAAATTTAAATGCATCATCTTTCCATTTCTTAAGAAGTTAGGTGACTAAAATATTATTTAAATAAATATATCTGTTTAATAAATCTGTTTTGTTCAAAAGCACCAATATATATTACCCATACTCACTGAGAAATACAAATATTCATTTTCAGAATGGGGTGTACTCAAATATGCTCAGCACTGTATCTGGTGAATAACCATGAATTTATTTCCCTGCATGACACTGTTTTTGTTGACATTTCTATGATTTTTTTTGGTTTTCCAATCAGTTATGAAATTTAGAGTTCAAATTTTCATGAATAATGTTTATTGTATTACTTTTATTTTATGTATGTTTAGTGGTTTTGTGACATATTTGTGTCTGCTTGTGGGAAATGTTGTTTGTGAGGAGCACTGGTTCATCATATGATCTTCTTATCACCTTATGGTTGTTTTTGGCCGTATATAAACATATACAAAAAATACTGTGTAGATATGTTAGTATTTCAAAACATTGGTGTACTAACACTATAAATTCAAGTTCAAAGTTATTCATTTATAAAGCACATTTACAACAGCCAC
This sequence comes from Danio rerio, assembly GCF_052040795.2. Taxonomy (NCBI): domain Eukaryota; kingdom Metazoa; phylum Chordata; class Actinopteri; order Cypriniformes; family Danionidae; genus Danio; species Danio rerio. The sequence goes on from NC_141027.1 coordinate 30,668,391, forward strand.
AAGACTGACCAAAGCCCTGAACATGATATAAAGAGACAGATTATAAAAACATAAAAATAAACCAAGAGAAACGACTGAATATATTTAAAATTACTTTTAAAATAATATAAAAAGGCCAAGTTAAATAGGTACGTTTTTAGGAGTGATTTAAAAATAGATAGTGATGGAGCCATTCTAATCTCAAGGGGGCAAAGTGTTCCTTATCCGCAGACTCGCCACAGAGAAAGCTCATAAATGATAATAAATAATAAATGAATGTAATATGATAGATTATCTTCAAATTTTGAAATTTATTTGACATTTTCAACTGTATTTTTATTGGTAAAAGTCTGGCAACCACAGCTAAGTTTGTTTTATTGTACATTTTAGGTTTACCCAGGGGTTAAATTAGGTTTACCCAGGAGTGTATTTAAAATAGATTTTTCTTTTATAAAGATGCTCTAATGACACAAGACGATGTGCAAAGCCAAAATGTGGAAAGTCACAGTCACTGCAACATTAGAAAAGAGTGGATACATTTTTTATTTTAATAAAGCTCTAGGTCATGCTAGGAAGAACTTAATCTTTTGCTCAATTCATTTTACTGCAGATTCATTTACAAACAAGTCACAATTCAACATTTTGTGCCATGTTGTGAAGACATTAATTATATAATGCCTTTTGGGTGAACTTCAGAGCACAGTACATAAATATAAAAGACCCCTTCATGTCCCCTTTAGAACAAAAATGCTATTTTGCTGATGAAAACCCCAACAAAAATAAAGTAAAATGTCACCTGCTCAGCTTTCAGAGTCAGTTCAATGAAAATCTGCTGCAGTTTTTCATTCACAAAGTTGATGCAGAACTGTTCAAATCCATTTTTCTAAAAAGCAAGTTAAAACACACATTAAAACACAGATTGATGAACTGAAAACACCATCAGTAGTCGAATGGAAACAAATAAAACGTAAATATCACAAACAACAGATTTCAAATAAAGCCAGCAATAGCAAATACTCAGTTCCTGTTTAAGATTTCAGCATTTTTGTGGTTAACTGGAAAGGGAATAGGGCAGGATCAAATTAAAAGGGTTGAAAGCCCTGTTATCCAGCTTTATCCTTTTACTGCAGACGACACAGGTAGTTATCTTAAAGGTCTAAATACCAGATGCTAAACCAAGAGATTATAAGATTAGTCAAGTTCATTAATCTGTTATCTGTTTACAAAAACAGAAGGGAACCATTCCAGACAATTAAAAATCCTCTCATCTCATTAGGTAGACATCCTAAGAGCTGCTTTGAAGTAATCGTTTAATTAATGACTAGTAAATAAAAGCCTCACCTGAAAAATCTCAAAGCCGTAGATATCCAATACTCCGATGTTCAGCTCCTGGTGTTCCTTAACCATGGCTTTGTTAATGGACTAAAGAAAACAGGAGCCTGTTAGGTGTTTATTTCTTCCATAGTATCTGTTTTTGTAAGAGTGATGTATGTGAATATGGTTTTGTACCTCTACCAGGTAGTCAAAAACACGAGAGTGTAGAGCTTTGGAGAGAGCATCACGTGTGAAGCATGCTTGTTCCACATTCAGAGTAACGTCTATGGACTCAGACTTGCCTCCCCATTTGCCGTCCATCTTTCGGCTGGTGAGTTTTTCTTTTAGACGTTCCTGATCGATGCCCAATAGGAAGGCAGGAAAGGCCAGAACTGAAAGTGAAAAGAATCAGATTGATGATTTTCACTCAAAATGCCAAACAAGTGTTTCTAAATGTGTAAAATACAGTACACTACTGTTAAAAAGTTTGAGTTCTGGATATGATGTAAATATACACTAAACAAAATCGATAAAATGTAAGATTAAATAACTTTTCCTTAGTAAGACATTTAAGAAATATTTTACTACAAGAGGTACAGTAGAAACATGGTATGATAGAATAGAAAAAGGTTTACAGTATTGCTTACAGTGAACAACATATCCATGAAACACACAAGAGCATTCTGATCAAAAAAACAACAGCAAAAAGCCCAGATAAAAAGGGGGAGATCTAAAAAAAAAACACACAACATTACAGTTTCTAATCTCTGCAATCTTAAGCCACATGTTTTCATCAACATCACTCCTCAATGTCCTCCTTTTACTGTATAAGTGTACATTTAATAGAAAATAAATAAAAAATAGCCCCTGCCACTAGTCTAGGCCAGACTGGCATCAGCTGTGGTTGGCCCAATTTACCCAACATAAATCAGCTGCGTGTCAATTATTTAATTGTTTGTTTATTATCATTTATTTTATCAGTTATATTTTTAATATTGATAGTATTTTGAACTGATATCATTGCAGAAACAGAGGTTTTTATACTGTATATAAGGTTTGAAATATTGTTTTTGCTATCGTGGGATGTTGTTTGTTAACATTTGTAAATACTACAAAAACAATCCAGCATTTTGTTGGGAGGTATAGCTTGTCTGGTAAAAAGACATTGTGGTAAGCATTGTGGAAATGTTTTCACTGACTGGATATTGGGTGAAAATGGCATAGCCACAAAAGACTGATGCTGTGCTAATTTTGTTAAGTGTTTGTGACAACTGGTTGGACAAGCGCTAGTTAACGACTGAACAAAACAGTAATAGACAATTAAAATCCAGAATTAAATTCATAAACTTGAACTGTACTAAAGTAAACAAACCATTCCATGCTTACTAACATTAAGATCAAGTAAAGCTGTAAATGTATATTGCACATTGCGTTGTTACCAACATTTATTTAGAAAGAAATAATAAGAATCTTGCCAACTTAAAACTTTTAAGCATGAACAAATCTTAAATATGAACATATTATTTAGTGGTATATTTTTGAGGAAAATACCTTTAGCGAGACAAAGGAGTATACAACTATAGAATTTTACTGAACATGCTAGCAGACAAATGCTATGGTCCAGTGTTTCTTAACCACGTTTGTGGAGGACCACCTACACTACATTTTTTGGATGTCTCCTTTCTCTCCTATTACAGGTCTTTCAGTCTCTGCTAATGAGCTGATGATCTGAATCAGGTGTGGTTGTTTACAGAGACATGGAAAATGTGCAGAGCACATGTGCAAACACTACTAAAGTTCATAGAAACACCCAAATACAGTACACTGGAATATTCAAAATTATAAATATACAATATACAAGATTGACCTTAAGAAGTCAGTAAGACACTTATGTTACCTTTTTGAGTCGTGCACAGAATGAACTTTTGCGGTTTCTCAATACATGATCAAAAATCTGGGTTCAGTATGATATAATTCAGTGTTTCTCAACCACGGTCCTGGAGGACCACCAGCTGTGCACATTTTCTATGTGTCCTTAACCAAACACACCTGTTTCAGATCATCAGCTCATTAGTGCAGACTAAAACACCTGTAATGGGTGTGACAGACAAATGAGATCCAAAACATGCAGTGTTGGTGGTCCTCTAGGAACATGGTTGAGAATCACTGATTTAATTTATACACTTTTATATTATGTATTTTTACAACTGCTTCTAAACATACACTACTATTTAAAAGTCTTTTAGTGTCACACAATCCTTCAGAAATAATTGTCTTAAACTGATTTGGAATGGGTGACGCAGTGGCGCATTAGGTAGTGCTGTCACCTCATAGCAAGAACGTCGCTGGTTTGAGCCTCGGCTGGGTCAGTTGGCGTTTCTGTGTGGAGTTTGCATGTTCTCCCCTGCGCTCGCATGGGTTTCCTCTGGGTGCTCCTGTTTCCCCCACTGTCCAAAGACATGTGGTACAGGTGAATTAGGTAGGCTAAATTGTCTGTAGTGTATGAGTGTGAGTGAGTGTATGTGGATGTTTCCCAGAGATGGGTTGCAGCTGGAAGGGCATCCGCTGCGTAAAAACATGCTAGATAAGTTGGCGGTTAATTTCGCTCTGGCGAACCCGGATTAATAAAGGTACTAAGCCGAAAAGAAAATGATTAAATAAAATGAGTAAATAAATGATTTGGAATGTTTTATAATCATTGCTTTATGATTATCTCTTAAAAAGTTACACTGTCTGAATAGAAATATTAAAGTTAGTACTATATTTTAACCCATGAATAACTCCCTTTTCTTTCTAAATAAATGTTTAAGCTTCATAATTGAATGTTTAATTGGCTAATTAACATAATGCAAAATTTAATATCATTTCTCTTTTCAAAAAACAAAAAGGTGGACAAAAAGAGGTTTAAAGGAGTAGATCACACATATGACTCCAGGATTTCTTTGGACACAAACACAATAGATCTCCTCTATAGGTACAAGTAAGACATTAGTCACTGACAGCTCAATGTCTCACTGCTTTTCAGAGCAGCACTGCCTCATCCCTGACTCACAACCTTAAAAAGGAAACAGCCCTCATTCAGTGCTGATAGGGATGCAGAACGTCATCCAGCTTAATTGTGCCTCATTATTCATATGTGCGGGTGGAGACTCCCAAAACAACACCACCATAAAAAGACATAGGAGTGACTCTCAAAACTCTCCTTATATGATGTCACTTAGAGGCCTCCGTGAAAATCTGGATCTGCAGTAAACGATGTTATCTATAGATTTTATTTCCCTGGACGCATGAGCTCGCCACATACGGTTTTGTCATAAGCAGAGCAGTTGTGTGCCGCGTGTGGTTTTTACATTGGCAAGCCAACACTAAATGTGTGAAAGTCGCTGGCGGCAGACAGGAAGAGGGGTTGGGAAGGGGCAGAGCAGGAAAGGCACAGATTAGCTTCGTCTGCTCCTAGCACAGCATGGCTATATGCCATAGCAAACAGCTTCTGTCATTCAAGTGCATTGCTCCACCTGAGAGATTTGAGATACTTGGAGAGAACGCGGACGAGAGAGGAAACAGAGGGGTGGGCTGGAAGTTCAGAGTTTTACTGGGTAATTTTAGGGTGTGATGTAATATGCAGATGCCAGGCACATAAGCAGAGCTCTGTTTTCTAGCGTAATATGGTGTGGCAAGACAGTTTGGCATGAGTTAACGAAATGAAAGAATCTACAGCAGCACGTGGTTCAAATGAGGACACCATTATTAGGGGAAAGACTACTGAAAAATCAAACTCCAACAAAAGTACAATAACTTGACAAAAATGTAGCACTTTTAGAGTAAAATGATTGAAGTATAATTAAAAAGTTACCTTAAAATAATCAAGAGTATTGAGCAGTATTTTGCTGTAAAAACTATTCAACCTGTACCCTGCCAATTAAAAAAAATGTGGTTACATCAGTGCCATTTTCTTTTAAGGGTGTCTCTAAGTGAAGTTTATTCATAAACTGATTTCGAGAGGATCACGTGATTATGATTGAACACGGCTGGTTCTGCATTAGCATGTATGATCCACCAATCAGGCCAGTCCTAACCCACTATACAGAGCCAGGGTTTCTCACCACAGCCATCTTCGATTTGAAGAATCCCCCCTTCCACCCCTACCTTTCCCTCCATAGGACAGCACGGTGGCCCAGTGATTAGCACTGTTGCCTCACAGCAAGAACGTCACCGGTTCTAGTCCTTTTACAGGCCGGTGGTTGTTTCTGTGTGAAGTTTGCATGTTCTTCCCTAGCTCGCGTAGGTTTTCCCGGGGTCCTCCGGTTTCCTCCCACATTCCAAAAACATGCACTTCAAGTGAATTGATCAATCTAAATTTTGCACTGCAGTCAATCTCTCATCCTCTCTCTTCAAAGCATTCAATTTTTAGTCATCAGCTCTTATCAAGTTGGATGTTGTCAAGATCTACCTGAGCTTAAGGCTCCCCTCTCACCCTGCAAATGGGAGAATGCCCAGGGCTCAAGGACCTTTTGAACTCAGGGCTCTCTCCCGGGACAGCATGCCAAACTTGCTTATAATCAATCATCAGCTAAGTGTGAACTCTTGAAATGTAAGATAAATATGATTGGACTGCGTTATTTTGTGTTTCTGTGTTTGATTTGTTCTAGGATGGGGGCGTGCCTTCAGTGCACTTGATACTGGCCAGCGCCCTTATTTAAACCCCGTCAGAGAGTTGGTCAGGGCCGCTGTTCATTCACTTAGAAGTTGACCAGAGCTGCGCTCCAATTTGGGCATTATGTTTTGTTTCGCATTCATACACTATCACTGACAAACACTTACCGCATCCATTGATTTGCTTTTCACACTGATTGAACATACAGTTGAAGTCAGAATTATTAGCCCCCTGTTTTTTCCCCAATTTCTGTTTAACGGCGAAAAGATGTTCTTAACATATTTCTATACATAATAGTTTTAATAACTCATCGCTAATAACTGATTTATTTCATCTTTGCCATGATGACAGTAAATAATATTTAACTATATATATTTAAAAGACACTTCTATACAGCTTAAAGTGAAATTTAAAGGCTTAACTAAGTTAATTAGGTTAACTAGGCAGGTTAGGGTAATTAGGCAAGTTATTGTATGATGATGGTTTGCTCTGTAGACTATCAGAAAAAAATATAGCTTAAGGGGGCTAATAATTTTGTCCTTTAAATGTCTTTAAAAAAATTAAAAACTGCTTTTATTCTAGCCAAAATAAAATAAGACTTTCTCCAGAAGAAAAAATTTTATCAAGACATACTGTGAAAATTTCATCGCTCTGTTAAACATCATTTGGGAAATATTCAAAAAAGAAAAAAAAAATTAAAAGGGGGGCTAATAATTCTGACTTCAACTGTACTGATACTAATGTTTTGATTATATTATTCTCGATTGTGTTAAAATAAATATTCTTTTTGATTATATTTTGTCATCTCCCTCACTATGTTACATCCCTGAGCCAGGTGTGACAAATATTTGCCATTCATGGAGTATTATTTTAAAATGTGAGAAGAAATTGCATTAATGTAATCATGCACATATAATAAGCCAACAGAAATCAAGTTTCTTTACATGTGGCGTGAAATCGGTGTAACTTATTGGGCAAAAGTCTAGCTGTGACGATATGTTAATGCTTAGCTTGTACACTTTGAATCCTGACTAACAAGCTATGAGTTTCCAACAGTTTCCACCACAAACCAGGCTTGTGAAAACACCATAAAAGACATGCAGTTTGTGCATGTATATGAAGACGTAACAGTCTGTAGTCCATTTATTGATCGTTTAAGGCAATTTGGTGATTTCAGTCATCTTCACATTAATGACATGCAGTCTAAACAGTCTCTCGGTCATTTTGTAATATGATGTGTATTTATATAGTGCATTTATCATGTATGGTCATACACCCAAAGAGCTTCACAATCATGAGAGGGGGGGGTCTCTCCACACCACCACCAGTGAGCAGCATCCACTTGGATGATGCCATTGCAGCCACAGTCACCACACACTAGCTATAGGTGTGGAGCAGCAGTGATAGAGCGAAATCTGTGAATGGGGATGATTGGGAGGCCATAATGGGTATGGAAGCAAATTGTACCCCTACTCCTTACGAGAGGTGCCATGGGATTTTTAATGACCACAGAGAGTCAGGATCTCAGTTTAATGTCTCATCCGAAAGACGACTACCACTGACAGTATAGTGCCCCCCTCACTATACTGGGGCATTAGGACTCAACCAGACCACAGGTTGAGCGCCCCCTGCTGACCTCACTCACACCTCTTCCTACAGCAACCTAGTTTTCCCATAGGGTCTCCCATCCAGGTACTAATCAGGCTCAGCCCGAGCTGCAATTATTTTGTGCCTTCTTAGACATTTTCAATGTTTCCACATGGTACATATTTGTATAGCAACCATGTCTGGAGGTCGCTCAGTCTGATGTGCTGACTTTACTATGCTCGATTTGATTGAAATCACTGGACTGATTTTTCTACTTAGCCAATCAACATAGACAAGTAAACATAAAAGTAATGATACAGCAATAAAACACACTCAAGTAAAAGTATACATTTTTAAAAACTGCTTAGTGAAGTACAATACCTGAGAAAAACTACTTAATCACATTAATTTGAGTATATGTAATTCCTCATTTCCTCAAAAGGAAATATGCAAAATTGAGACTGTGTACTTACACTCGTCATTCTCTACAGCAGCATAATTCCCAGCTTCCCTGAAGTTGATGTTCCCAAGATGAAGAATTCCTGCCACAATCTGCAGCACCATGGTGCGGTCAATCCCTGAGATACCAATCACGTCCATGGCATGCTGGGGTCAGACAGAGAGACACACAGAAGAAAAAGAGGGAAGTTACAATAACAGTGTCGGCCAATATGGAAAACAGTTCACATATTTGAACAGGCAAACTCTATTGAACTATATTGGATTTACTATATAGGTTTTCCAGTGCGCTCCATGCAAATATCAAGTTGCCTAATCATACTCACCAAGGTTTCTTGGAAATCATGCTTGTCGTTGATATCGTCCACTTTGTAGGAACCGGACTGGTTGAGGTAAGTGTAGTAATCCAGGCTGGTAATGCCCAGACTGCTTTTCTGGTCTCCACTGGCTCCCTCTATTAGCTGTGAAGAGGAATGTAGGTTATAACACATTCACAAAAAGTTCTTGGGTGAATTTGGGTGAGTTTTAGACCATAAAAAATGGTCAATGATTAATATATAATTAAAATGAATAAATAAATCCAGAGTTGCATTTGTAAATGTAGTTATTGCACAGTGAACTAACATGAACAACCAATTTTAAGTTTTTAGATTAAGTCAAGCTGTAAATTAATATATTTACTCATTCATTCATTTTCTTTTCGGCTTAGTCCCTTTATTAATCTGGGGTCACCACAGCGAAATGAACCGCCTAAATTAATATAGCTCATTGTAAATTATTTCACGTTAACAGATGAAACCTTTTTTGTAAAGCATTGCAAAAATTATTTTAAAGACATAATAAAATCTTACCAGCAAGTACAAAAAGTCCTAGATCTGAGAATAATATTTAATGGTGTATATTTTGGAAAATTAGCCTTAGCATAACAAAGGAGTCTGGAATTTTATTCCAAACCCACTTAAAATGTAATTTCCACCACTGTTATTTTCAGAAATCCATTAGACACAAAATTTAAGACATAGAGGAAATGTCTCAAACACACTGTGGTGGAAATTTATGCGAGGAATAAAAAAAAAATCAATAGAATTCTCCTGGATATGTTAGCAGACAAATTAAATAAACTCGCAAGAGTGTGAAGAGTGCTTTAAGTGTGTTTATTTTCTAAAAGTCCAAAGGGCCAAAAGTGTGCGTAGCTGATGAAACACCAAAATACAAAAAGTCCCAAAGGAAAACGGTCGTTTAAATTGTGAAGAAGGAACAGTGAGGAGAAGGCCTCGTTAAGAAGCCAGACATACTCTCGCTTTCCAAAAAACTCAAGTGGTAAACTCAGAACAACGTGACCTGCTTTTCAGAGCCAAATGGCTCCATCTTTTATTTCCTGGCCTTTACTGCGGTTATTCATTCAATTTTTCCTCGTATTATACGACTGACGGTCACAGTGACATCTTCAGTGGGAAGGAGCCCACCTCCTGTCCTCATTCTCACCTGATAAAAGATGTGGAAGCTTCTCTCTCCAGGATTCCGCATCACCACTCGTGATTTTTCCAAAAGGAAGTTGGAAATTTTCCCACCATCTGGCTCGCCGCCGGAACTGAACTGAATCTCAAAGTATTTCCCCTGTCAGCGAAGATGAATGTTAAAAAAGGCACAGACGAGCTGTTCTGCAGGTGGGTGTGCATACCCAGAACCCCCCCAAAAAAGAGGAAATGGGTGCTTTAACAAATACAAACACTCTTCACTATCATTTATGATGCTCTTTCTGTTCACTTATGCTTACAGCAGCTGTCTGAAATTACCAGACATGCCCAGATGCAGAAGGAAAATAGTTTACTCAAGAATGAAAATGTGCTGTTAATTTACTTATGCTCAGGCATCCCAAAGAGGGACTACTGTCACAAGAACATATTAGTGAAGCTGAAACTAGTTCTTGGTTATCTTATTGACACAAGACAATACGAAAAAACATATACAGGCAAAAAAGATTACAGGTGTGGTCTCTGATGATACGTTGAGGTCTATGAAGAAATGATTTGAGTGACTTGGAGGTCAGCAAACACAAGTATTATGCTTGTTTTACGTGTGCACTGTTTTCTTTTTCATTCTCAAAGTCATATTAGGTGTTCATTATGATTTTGCAAATCACAAAGGACCACGGTTTCAGTTAAAAACATTGCTTATCCTCTACTGAAGATAAAAAAGTCACATATATTTTGGATGGTTTGAGGGTGAGTAATTTAACAGCCAATTTTCTCAATGTTTATCGAAAAGCTACCAAACACTCCACTAACTAATCCATTTGCATCACTGCTAATCCATTATTTTTGCAACTTAACCACCAATCCCAGAAGAACAAAAACAAGACTGGCATGTCTGTGCATAATGTTGCAGAACTGCAAGTAAATGTGGCATGCAGCATATTGTAATGGCAGTTTTGCCCTGTGAGTATTTTTAAGCTGCCAAATTTAGGTCAAAACCTTACAATGCCAACCTATTCATCAAATGTTCTTATTGCATTGACAAAGCAACGTTTCTTTCATTTAGTATAAAAAAAGATAGTTCACACCAAATAATGAAAATTCTGTGATCATTTCACCCTTGGCTTTTTTCAAAACAGTTTTTTTTTCTTCTGTTGAATGCAAAACAAGATATTTTGAAGAATGATGAAAACCTGTAACCACTGACATCTATACTGGAAAAAAAAATACTATAGACGTCAATGATTACAGGTTTCCAACTTCCTTCAATATATCTGGCATTCCTCCAAAACTGCCATTAAAAGGAGGCATGGCACCCAACCCCGCCCCTAAACCCAACTGCCTTCATACTGAAAAAAATCATACTAATATTGTACAAAGGAGATTGTAACAATTTATACAAAGGAGCCACTAAATCAAAAAGTTACGAATTGCAGTGAGATTGTGTTGCACAATATGGGCACTTGAAAAATCTTGAAAAAAGTCACACTGTGGATGCGAACAAATTAGTGTCAAGGGCTTGTTGTCATTTGCAGCTCGCTACAAATAAAAATTCTGTCATCATTTACTCACCATTCATTTGTAAAAACCAGTTTGAGTTTTTTTGTTCAGTTGAACACGCATGAAGATATTTTGACAAAAGTTGGAAACCTGTAATCGTCTATAACCATCATACGATAAAGTATTTTTTTGTCCTAGTATGAAGGTCAATGGTTACAGGTTTTCAACATTCTTCAAAATGTCTTCTTTTGCATTCAGCAGAAAAAAAAGACTATTTTGAAACAATTCGAGGGTGAGTAAATGATGACAGAATTATCATTCTTTGGTGTACTATCCCTTTACTATGGATGATTCATTCATTCATTCATTCATTCATTCATTCATTTTCTTTTCAGCTTAGTCCCTTTAACATTGATGATAAACCCTTTTTTGGTTTTAGTGCAACTTGTGCCCAACACATCACAAGACATCTGCCGTCTGCTTTCTTCAAATGAAATAATAATAAATATAAAATAACGGGAGGATGACTAATGCTTACAAATCGACTGGAGTTGTTGTTTCTCACTGTCTTAGCATTCCCAAAGGCCTCGAGAAGTGGATTAGACTGAAGAATGATGTCTTTGACATGCTGTGTGGAAATAAACAAACAAGAGAGAGATGTAATGTTACATTGACATTTGGCATAACAAGCACAGAAACAATGTGGATCTGAAATGGACGAGATCAGTAGATAAAATCCTGCCTGTAGGGTGAACTAATGTAACACTGGTCATCTCAATGTCAAAATGGGTGACCTAATTTACCCTGAAGACATATCAATGTCAGTACACATGCATATTTCACACATAATTTACACAGCACAGTCTACTTAGAGCCATCTCGGTCAGCAAAGCAGCCAAGAGACAGACAGACACATGCGGCAGTTCTGGGATATCCCAAAACCATCACTTTTTATGACATAAGATTTGTGGAGTAATATCACAAATATAAAAGAAAGGTTGCATAATTTTATTTTAGCTTTGTTTCAGTAGGTAATATAACTGTCTGTGCATGTAAATTACTAAGGTGGTTTGTAGTTAAGCAACAGAGTTATGAACATGTAAATGATCATGATACAGCATGATCTTAGATGGAAATGTAACTATTTTACCTTTTGTCAGATTAGTGGCTAATTCATACAAATTCAGTCAAACGAAAATGAATGATTTTTGTAAGGAGGCGTGGCATCAAACCCCGCCCTTAAACCCAACGCGTCATTTGAGGATTACCAAATCATACTAAATTGTATGAATGAGATTTACGAATTCATACGAATTAGCCACTAAATCAAAAAGTTACAAATTGACGTTAGATTGCACAATATAAGCACTTTAAAGAAATCTTGAAAAAGTCACATTGCTAATGCAAACAAATTAGTGTCAAGGGCTTGTTTGCATTTGCAACACCAGGAAAAGCACACATGGATAATTTGCATATGGGGACAGAAAGGCTACAGACTCCTGTGCAGACCACACAAGTAAATAACAAAAAGAAAAAAGGAAACAAACAAAAAAAAAATTTAACATGTACAATGAGGCACCATGACACAGCAAAGCAAACACAGCAAAGCAGAGATGCTTTCTGTTGCACTATAATACTCCTCTTTTTTTAGTATGCCAACTTTCATAGCTGTCAAAACACGACTCCATAGTTTCATTACGAAATCATTACAGTACATTACAATACAATTCATTACAGTATATTTAAAACATGCAAAATCATTCCACACATATTATTTGCCCAAAATTAGTAATTAAATGTCTGCATAAGTAATTAATTTAATTAGAGATTACATTTCCAAAATGTACAATGTCCCTGGATTTGTTATTTCAATGGATTTTAATGTCTTCTCAAAAATGTGTTGGTAATATACAGTGACACACAATGAGTTGCATTACCACTTCAAAGTTTTAAAATGATACTTTGCATAAATCATAATTTTTCTTTAATTTTGCAAATATATCTTAAAGTGTAAATAACTCTTCTCAAATATTAGAAGTTCCCAAATATTAAAATATAAAACAACTTTTACCTTTTGATCATTCAATCATTCATTTTTCTTAGGCTTAGTCCCTTATTTATCAGGAGCCGCAACAGAAGAATGAAACACCAACTTATCCAGCATATGTTTTACACAGTGCATGCCCTTCCAGCCGCAACCCAGTACTGGGAAACCCTCTGATCACACTGCACAAAATATATTTTCTCAGCATTTTAATTCTGCCTTCTAGTGCAAATATCTAAATATTCACAAACTTAAATTTAAGAACTAAGCAAAATTAAAATTTAAGCAAATTTGATTAATACGATAACAAAAATATCTGCTCAGAAAATTCTACTGTAATTAAACAGAAAAGAAAATGCCATACCTCATTGACAGATATTTGTTTTTGTTGTATGAACTCAATAATAAGTTTTTGCCTGCCAGTTAAATTGATCATGATTTAGGATGTTTAGATATTTATATTGAAAAGCAAAACACAAAGGAATATATCAACTTTTTTGCAACTCTTGCTAAACTTAATGCCAGGACTTTATGCATTTAAGACCTTACAATACGCTGCAATACTGTTTCCATGCCATTAATCACTGAAGAATAAATAAAAACTTTTAAGCTCCACAGAGACCCGGTTATTTGAAGCATTCTCAAAACATTTGCTCTCAATTAATTCATCACTATTTGAACTGACTGACAGCCCTACTGAATGAACCGAATATTTAGATATTTGAAGATTTTTAACCAAAGAAAAAAACTGTCTGCTGTGCATTTTCAGATTCTACATTATTTCTGAAAAAAAAAATGGTGTTTCCAAAGTTGTTGCAAACAATTTATATGGGTTGAATTTAGACAACAAATTAAATTGAGTAATGTTCAACTAAATTTGCTTGATTCAAGTCAGGCCAAATAAATTGTTTACATCCACTTAACTCAAATAAATTTAGTAAATCCAAATTTTTTCAGTAGAGCTGGGATGATAAACAATGCTAAATCAAATCGCAGTAAAATTTGTCAATAACAATGATAAGCTCTAGATTAGTTTTACTCCATATTGATCTAAGAGCTAACCAGCAGAAATATGCAACAACAGAAATCTAAAAGGGTGTTGATATTAGAGATGTACATGCAATTTATCATCGCAAAATATGTTACTGTACGGAGGGTCCCAAGCTTTTCCTTCCTCTAAAACTCAAGCTGCTGTTTGGGTCACTCAAATCATGCTGAACAATCATCTAATTCACTTGTAGAGTTCGTACAGCTCAAACAATGCTGATATTAAAGCAACAAAAATAAAATCTTATGCCAAATTCAAGCATTTTCACTAGTGCTCTCAGATGGTATATACAGTCAACTGGTTAGTTGAATCAGAAAGTCTCCTCTGACTCTAAGCTCACTCACATGGCTCCTGAAGGCACTGAGAGCCGCGCGGGACAGATCAGAGGGGGATTGTGGGGGACAGATGGCTGCTGGTGGGGTTTGTAGAAGGATGAAACAGATGAAACGTAGATTGTAAGAGATGGAGGAATGATGTCAGATGAGGCGAACTTCAACATGCATCAGGATTCTGCTTAACGTTATTGGTCAAAAACAGCCCAGAAAGCCACTATATGTTGTTTTTACTTTTACATTAAACAATCCTGATGCGCGTCCAAAAGCTTTCATGTTTGTTTAAGTACTCCGTGCAACCCACCTGAACTCTGGGTCCTCCACCTGACACTTTGGAGATGTAGCCCATGATGTACTTTGCTGCTACGGTCTTCCCTGCTCCACTTTCACCGCTGAAAATACAAAGCAAAATGAAAGATCACAAATTAGTAACACTTCACAATAAGCTTGCATTAAGTCACGTTAGTTAATGTAGTTACACTGTAAAAATGCAGGCTTCCACACAATTGATTCATGTTGTCCAAACACAAATAGATTAAGTTAACTTTATTGTTTTTACAAATATAAGTGGATTCATCAAAAAGCAATTATGAATTTTCAGCTCAATTTGAATAAGTTGTTTGAAAAATATGCTATTTTTAAGAGTGTAACATGAACAAACAATGAACAATACATTTATCAAAGTATTTGTATATTTTTGCTAACATTAATTAATGAAAATACAGTTGTTACATTGCTAATCCATCTTACCTCACTGTGCATTGACTAGTGATACCAAGTATGAATTTGGTTTTCATGTATGCTTTAGTAAATGCTGAACTAGGATTAATAAATGCTGTGCAAGCATTGCTCATTATTAGTTAATGTTAGTAAATACATTAACTAACATATAATCAAACCTTATTGTAAAGAGTGACCAATAAATTATAATAATTATTATATAGGTTTAAATTTATTTAAAAATAAATGAATAATTTAATTTGCAAAACATTTTGCATAATCAATGTTTTTTAAACAATCATTTATTAACTTGTAACAAAATAATGACAATATTTTGTTTGATTGTTTGCTTTTTACTGAAAATAAAAGAACATTTTCTAGCAGGGGTGTCAAACTGGAGGTCCGTAGCCCTGCATAGTTTAGTTCCAACCCTGCTCTAACACACTTAACTGTAGGTTTCAAACAAGCCTGAAGGACTTAATTAGTTTGGTCAGGTGTCTTTAATTAGGGTTGGAACTAAACTGTACAGAGCTGCGGCCCTCCAGCAACGATTTATAGGGACAGTTCACCCAAAAATATTGAATATGAAAACTATGATTAGTTCACCCTCCATTTGTTGCAAACCTTAACAAAAAATAACATATTTTAAAGAATTTTGTAGCCATTGATTTCCAAGCATAAAAAAAAATAAAAAAATTAAATGGCAGTCAACAGCTATTGCATACCAACATTCTTAAATATATCTTCTGTTTAAAAAAAACAATTCAGAGTGAGTTGTATACACAGCAATGAGTAGAACATAAACAGTACAGTATTTTAAGGGAAAAAAGAAAGAATAATATAAAAAAAGGAAAAAGAAAAGAACTATCTATAAAGGTTTGTATTCACTTGAGGGTGAATAAATACTGAGTACATTTATTTTTTAGAGGTGACTAAATGAATGCAACCTTGCCTTACTAAAGGAGAAAACATTTATTGTTATAAAAGCATAAAGTAGGGGCATCATGGTGCCTCAGTGGTTTGCACTGTTGCCTCACAGCAAGAAGGTTTCTGGTTTGAGTCCTTGTTAGTGTGGGTTTTCTCCTGGTGCTCCAGTTTCCCTCACAATCCAAAGACATGCAGTATAGGTGAGTTGGATAAACAAAATTTTCCATAGTGTATGTATGTGTATGTGAATGCGAGAGTGTGTAGGTGTTTCCCAGTAATGGGTTGAGGCTGGAAGGGCATCCGCTGCATAAACATATGCTGAAATAGTTGGTGGTTTAATCCACTGTGACGACCCCTAAAAAATAAGGGTCTAAGCCAAAGGAAGATGAATGAACGAAGCATAAGATACAAATATTTAAACGGTAAAAGCATAGCTATTATTTTTATAATACATAAATTAGGCTTTTACGATTGAGTTGTGACAACAAAATTAGTTCCCAAATGCATTTAACGCTTCAGCAATCAATTTTTATGACAATATTAAAAACCAAACAAATGTTTCCATTTACCACAGTTTAAAAAATCAGCACAGGAGTGTGTTAACAAGCAAAATCAGTGCCTTGTGTGCCCCGAGCACAATACTAAAATCTGCTCAGCAAGCTTTTAAGAGGGTCAGAGAGGGTTTAGGAGATTCTTATCCTCGGTTAATACAGATCAAGTAGAATAGTGTTGGTGAGAGGGGAATTCCTTTAATTAACTTAATGTGTTTTATAATACTCCACAGTGAGCTTTAGTCTGCGTTGTGTTGCCAACTAATAGAAGCCCAGACTTATTTACATAATATTTGAACGAATACAGAATGAGCAACACAGAACTCCATATTTGTTTAGCCATTCATTTCCCTATGAGAACATACGCGTATATTAATGTTGAAGTCATGTCATGTGTGTTGTTTTACAAGTATACACACAATTAATCAAACATGCAGCTCTGGAAATACTAATTCAAAGTTATTAGTTCTATGGATTAAGAGGTACAGGCATAAATATTAACAGGGTAGATACATGTTTTAAGTATTTTACACTCAAAAGCTCAAATGACATTTGCTATTTGTTCAAACTATTTATTTAAATTTAGCTGAAATATATATAATTCTTCAGTTTTTTAGGTTAACTTTATATTCAATCCATTTAAATTTGTTAAAACTAATACGTTAAAGTTACTCCTTGTATCAACACAAATCGTTTGTGTGGAACCCAGCATTTTTCCAGCGTATTCTATAAACTACTGAAAACTTCGATCTGGTGATTTCGATCTGGTGCACAAGATACATTTCATATTATTATCAATGTTGAAAACAAAAGGACAGCAAAATCATTAAATGAAATCATTTGTAACTTTTTTTTCACAACCTTATTTAATTAATTTGAACAGGTTTGTAAATGTACACCTACACTACCTGACAAAAGTCTTGTCGTCAATCAGGTGTAAAAGCAACAAATAATAACATGACTTCTAGTTGAAAAAGTGTCAGAGGGTAGATTTTCCTGATGAATCATCTGTTGAACTGCATCCCAATCATTACAAATACTCCAGAAGACCTACTGGAACCCACGTGGACCCAAGATTCTCACAGAAATCAGTCAAGTTTGGTGAAGAAGAAATCATGATTTGGGGTTACATTCAATATGGAGGCATGTGAGAGATCTGCGAGAGTGGATGGCAACATCAACAGTGCGAGGTATCAAGACATTTGTGCTGCCCATTACATTACAAACCACAGGAGAGGGCAAATTCTTCATCAGGATAGCGCTTATAGCCATATTTTATTTTGTTAAAATAAGCATAATCTAGAGGCCTTTGTCTTTCATATAAGCCACTTCTGATACCAAATGATCAACTAGAAGTCAAGTTATTATTTTTTGTTCCTAACTTGGATCGGCGTCAAGACTTTTGTCAGGTAGTTCAAACAACATATTTAAAATGAGTTAAAATTATACAATTTTTGATTGTTTTTAGACAACTTAATTATATTATGTTCAATTAACTTACATTTGTAAAAACCATTAAGCGAACTTAATCGATTTGCATTGGAACGAAATGAAGGGATTGTGTGGAACCCAGCCTTTTTTACATTGTGCACATGTCTACATCTATAACTAAACCACATGAAAATGTCATTCATTAATCCTGTTTAGTAGCACTGGCTCCAATTCTTTTCCTTCAGTTGCTTTACTCTTGTTTTACTTGCATCCTTCCTCCTGCCCTTTGCCTTTGGCAGAGCCGTACGCATTGAGATGCATGTGGTTTGGCGGCCGATGACAGAAGAAGCTGGTTTATTTTTCAATATTTCTTCTTCTTCCCATGTCAGTAATGCCATTTTGAGAAGGCACAACTGTGGCGCGTTAAAAGAAGTCCTGGGGAAGCGGTAAGAAGTCCATTACATCACACAGCGCCAGTACTACACACCTTTCATTTCACCTCATCCTATCGTGAGAACCTCGAAATACATGCCGAAAACTCTTCCCAAGTCTGCTCCAAGAGATTTGGTCTGCCATGTGGTTTTCATTCCTTTGTCTCACAAGTTTATAAGCTCTCCACCTTAAGGGAAATGTCCCGCTCGTCTACAGGCGACGAAAGCTCTGGGAAACACACTCTTATTGTACACTGTTTGCTCAGTCCACTTAGATTAATTGTGCATGGCTATTTTTTAAACGTCTTTGGGGGAATTTGTAATTTGGATGCTGTAATGAACATTTTTAACTTCCTGCGTATGTTTACTAACCAAAAATGGGCAGAGAGAATGAAAGAAGTGAAAAAAAGAAAGACAGAAACACAAATAGGGAAAGAAAGACGGAGAAAAAAAGAGAACGAGCCATTCAGTTTCATTCAGTAAGTGACGAGTCATGAGAGTTATTCAGCAGTACAAACATCAGCTCAGCAAATACAGCACTGGGTCACACACACACACACACGCGCACACACACACACACACACACACACACACGCTTTTGTATATCATGCTGTACAGACCACAAGGTTTGCCATAATAACAAGATGATGAAGTGTGTTACTGATCTCAGCGTAATGTCTGTTTATTCTGTCCTTTAGCACATGCCAACCTAATTCGGTCGGTCAATGGTTTCCTCTGTTGCAGCACAGAGAGACTGTTTTAATACAAAAGATTCTGCCACATCCTTCCTCATTGTTTCACTAAACAATGCAGATCATACCATTATGTCACTAAACACAACGAAGATGACAGCATTCTAACAAAAAGACCCCAAAAGTCCTCCAATTTGGCAATATACACTAGAATTTGAAACTTTCTAGGTCAATTAGATATTTTATATTCAAATAGAGCTTTTTAAAACATGACAATTGGTCAGAATAACAAATGTTTTTATTTATTGTTACTGAAAATCTGGATTTTTCCACCAAATACTGATTTCTTCTAATAAAGTTAAAAAGTAATTGGTGTAAAATTGTGAACTTTTTGTTCTTTTAAACACAAATATGCACTAGTGGACAACATTTTTATTTTCTATTGAAGAAATATCAACAGCAGTTTAAAAAATAAATCAAAAATAATATTTTACTCAAACACAGCACTATAAATTGTAACTAAATCGAGAAGAAATGTCATGTTTCAGGTCTAGAAGAATTATTTTTTATTTAAATTTCAATAAGTTTCTAATATTATCTCGTAATACATTTCTCAAATTCTGCTTGGTGTTTCTAATCAAATAAATCAAACACGGTTAAGCATAATTCATTTCTTCTAAAAAAAAAAACAGACAAATCTGCAACTTTTTAACATTAAAAGAATGAGAAAGGATTATCTTTGACCCCAAATGGTCTTGAAAAAACCTGCGCCTGCGCTTACCAGAATACAGCTTGACCACAGGATGCATGGGCAGCAATTTCGTGGAAGGTTTTGTTTACTAATCTGGGTCATCACAATTCCACTTCCAGTCTCTTTATGTGGTCTGACTGTGCTGGAAGCAGCTTTCTTGCTACACAAACAAACCGGTGAGAAAAACGCTGAAACTGAAGACATTTACAATGAAGCAAGCGCCACAGGCATCATCAGGCCCACAGGTGACTGTGAGACCTGAGTTAAAGATCCCAAACTCAGCAGTGAAAATCTCACGCTCTGCAACCTCCCCAACTTCGCTATGTTTACCCATATGCCACAATGCTACAGAATGGAGGGGTAAATTTACAGACGTAACATTTACATAGACAGAAATGAAGTGTTTTCTTAAACTGGGGTGGGCTAAATTTCCCTAACTTTATTTTAAGACTGCAGCACTAGCAGAAATAAATGTAAGAGAAAAAAGGCTGTTTGGCAGTGTCTTGACAAATTAGTCCTTTCCCTGCTAGACATTTACAAGGATTAACTCATCCAAAAATAAAAATTCTCTAATTATCTACTCACCCTACTAATGTCATTCTCCTATGATCTTCATTACAAAACAAGAAATTTTAGATGAAATCTGAGAGCTCTTTCAATTTTAATAGAAAGCAATGGTCCTGAGACGTTTAAAGTCCATAAAATGAATCAAGAACACTTTGAACTACACTTTTGGTTAATTTTCGGTTCTTTAAACATCTCAGGACTGCAACTGCCTATGGAGAATGAGAGAGCTCTCAGATTTCATAAAAAAATCTCCTAATTTGTGGACAAAGGTCTCAGGGGATTGGAACAACATGAAGGTGAGTAATTATTGATTTCTTAATTTCTGGGATAATTTTAATTTACATCACCGGTTGAGCCTCAGAGACTGACATGTCAGAAAGCTCAAATGAACAGCAATGTAAAACTACTAAACTACTAAAATGTAAAACTACTAAAGGACTAAAGAATCACAAAATCTATAACTCTAAATGCAAAAATGAATAGCTTATTTACAGTTGTGTGCATACATTACACTAGTATACGTTAAAGTGTTTCCTTGGAAAACACCAGTGACACCAGTGATCATGTTTCCCAATTAAAAAGTGTGTTTTCTCTTACTGACTCCCACTATTGCTGAGACATGTTTAGCTTTCTGGTTGCTTCAAAACATGGGAGCTTGTTTCCTTTCCAGAATTGCAATTGCAAGTTTGTATATCTAACTTTTCTTATCAAAACTGTGAGTTTGTACCTTTCAAGTTATTTTGAGTTTTTAAGCTCACAACTGCAAAAAATAAAAGTGCAATTCAGAGTAAATTAATGCATAATTTAAAGATATAAGCTAGGAATTACAAGATGTAAATTCAGAATTGATTGAACTCACAATTGCAATAAATAAAATAAATGAAAAGTCAGAATTGTGAGATGTAAAGTCAGAAATGTGAGATGTAAAGTCAGAATTGAGATGTAAAGTCAGAATGGAAATGTGGAGTAAAATTTACGAGATTTAGTGTCAGAATTTCAAAATGTAAAGTCAGAATTGTGAGATGTAAACTCAGAACTGTAAGTCATAAAGTCTGAATTGGGTAATGCAGTGTCAGAATTGCAAGATGTAAAGTCAGAATTGCATTATAAACTTCCAATTTTAACAAAGGAAATTAAATTTTAGAGTAAAAATAAATCATTTAAAAAAACAAGCAAAGAATTGTGAGATATAGGCCCAGTTGCACGAACAGGGCTTGGATTAAGCCAGCACTAGGCCTTAGTTAAATTAGGCTATTTAAGCCAAATTTATAAAAATGGCCTTAGAAAAATACATTACTGATAGGCACCTTTAGAAAAAAAATGACACTGATGTATTTTAAGACAGAGTAGAGACAGCTCAAACATGCAATTTAAACTTGACTAGCCTTAAACCTTGTTTGTGAAACCGAGAGTTTTATTTAGAATTGACATGCATAGTCAGAAATGTTAGATTTAAAGTCAGTTTACAAGATTTAGTGTCAAAATTTCAAGGTGTAAAGTGAGAAGTATGATATGTAAATTTGTAATTGTTAAAAACTCACAACTGCAATAAATAAAAGAAATTCAGAGTAAAAAAATGCACAATTTCAAGAGACAAGCTAAGAATTGTGAAATATAGACTGCAATATTCTATATAAATATAGAACTGCAATATGTAAATTCTGAGTTCTGAGATGTAAAATCAGAATTGCGAGTGTGTCAACTCAAAATTGTAACAAAAAGGGTGGAATTCTGCATTCATATCTTCCATTATTGAGGAGAAGAGTCAGAATTGTCAGACAAAAGAAGAACTCTCTTTACACCTACAACACAGCTGATTGTTCAGTGAGCCTTCCTCCGTTTACAGTAGCCTATGGCCTCTCTAAAGGCCATGCAAGTGCATTTCCTGCACTCATGCAGGAAGCACAGGTTACAAAAGCTGTTGTGCTTTGTGTCCCCTACATCCTGGAGAATTTGATACAAAAAAAGACCAAAGGATATAAAATGACTTTGTCTATTGTTTTATCATCAAACGGGTAAAAGATATACTCCTAGATTATGAGTCAGTGCAATGCGCACGTTCAAAGGCAACTGCTGAGCCTGTTGAGCTTGTTGAATCTCTTCGGTTGAACTGCAATTTAACTGTACACCTTTATTAGTAGAACCAAAACAGCAATGATGATCTATTCACTCTGACAGCTCAGAGACTCTCCCATTATATTGTCTGCATTGATGTCATACCGTACCTAACCATATGTTACACACCCTTTACTTGTCACACATAAACAGAATGAATTGTTGATAAAATTATATATAATAATGTAGTCCAGCCAATTTCACATTGTAACACAAATAATGATATAAAAGAATAACATTTAATCAATCACTCTGACCTGTACATAATGAAAGATATTCCAAGCAGTAAAATGTTACACAACCAAAGACACGCCAACAAATAATAATATAATAAAAAATCATTTTGACTTCGAAAACTGCTTTTTACAATAATTTACTGATGATTACTATAAACATCAACATTATCAACATTATAATTTTAATTATTCTTAATATTGTTGGTGTTGTCGTTATCCTCATCCTTATCATTATTATTATTATTGTTGTTGTTATCATTGTATTGATTATTATTAATAGTACTAATAATAGTAATATAATAGTAGTATAATAGTTATCATTATACACAGATACAAAATATTTTTCTTCTTGTTTAAACTAATTATTTAAAATTAGTTCGAACAACACAATTCTTGATTGACAACATGAATTAATTGTGTGGAACCCAGCATTTTTTTATCAAAGTAATAACAAATATTAATAATAATAATAACAATCATAACATTATTATTATTAATAATAAAAATATTTTAATTCATTAATAATAAATTTATTTTAATTGTGTGTGGACAATATGCATTAATCAACCCGGGCTCATTGTGGAAACGTGGCCCCACGGATGTTTCTGTAGACCGCGAAATACGTCCCGGGAGGTACGTATTCGAGCAGTTTTTGTTTTCGAGGATCCGCGAGAGGCCGCTGTGCGCTTTTTCGTGTCTCGAGCGCCTCTCGGGAGATTGGCACCTCTCGGGAGCCAATCGGCCGACCCGGCCGCCCTCCTCTTCCTCCTCCTCCTCCTTCCCTAAACCCAAGCGACGGTTTGCTAAAGCCGTCCAGAAAAAAAAAAGCAAAAGCCCTCGTCTTTGATTTCGACTGCATTTTCGGATCTTGCTGCGTTCTCGCCCTTATTTTTTGGATTCTGTTTTTTTATCTTACCTGATTTCTGGAACCGCTCTTCCCGGACTCGATCCCAGTCGTCCCCGTGGCCGGCTCCTCCTCCTCCGGGCCTCCGCTCCGCCAACGAAACGCTGCGAGCTAAGCGGACAAACTGGTAGCAGCGAGAAAGCCCTCCACTCAGAGGCGAGCCTTCAGCCGGCGAGCGCGAAGAGGAGGAGCGGAGCGGCGTCACACCGCCCCGCAGCGTTTACTCAAAAAAAACTAAACGCAGCCATACGTACCTCCGGCCACGTAAATCGTGGTCTCCAGAAATGTCCGCGGGGCTACGTTTCCAGAATGAGCTTGGGTTGGAATTAATTGTGTGTAACCCAGCATTTTTTAACAATGTAATAATAATATTAATAATAATAATAATAATAATAATAATAATAATAATAATAATAATAATTGTTATTATTATTATTTTCATTAATAATAGTAATAATAATAATAATACAAATAATAATAATAATATTTATTATTATTATTAATATCATTAATTATTATTATTATTATTATTATTAGTAGTAGTAGTAGTAGTAGTAGTAGTAGCAGTAGTAGTAGTAATATTACTATTATTATTAATTCATTATTGTCAACTTTTTTATCTATTGTTAATTCAAATATTTTGATAAATTAATAAAAAATTATCTAAAGTAATTTTATTAAAAATGATCTAAACATATGAATTATTAAGTATTCTATTTTAAAAAAATCATATGCTTGACAATACAATTCTCATGATAGTCCTGTGAAATTAACATTGATACTCAGAGATGAAAGTTCTCTTACCTGATAATCACACACTGATTCTCACGATCAATCATCATGTTTCTATACATGTTATCAGCAAGAGCGTAGATATGAGGAGGGTTCTCATACTGAGCCTGAGAAATACAGAGAGATTCAATTCACTATCAATGTTCTTATTTGGGAAGTCTTGAGCTCAAATGTATAAATAGTCCACTGTGTTGCATAGTCAAAACACATTCAGTAGTTAACTGTCGCAGGACACACAAGCTAATTATTATTGACAGGAAACCAGGAGCTTGATGTGGAGCCAAGACCCCTGGCCAAGCTTGGTGAACACTAGAGCTGTACATGCTGTGCTGTGCCGATGAAGCCAGATGGCTCCAATAGGTAAGGCAGGTCTGTGCAGCTATTTTCCTGATTAAGAATGCAGCTGTTAAAAGCATTTACACCCCACCTACATGCCTTGAAAAAAAGTAAAACTGCTTCTATTAAAATCATTACTGGAGCAATTACTGTTTACAGAATCCTCTAGGTATCAAACTGCATAAAAAACTTTATGAGGACAGTTTCGATATAGATCATTAAGTTTAGTATGAAAAGCATCTAATTGGTGAATCAAAGTCACATAACACTCCAGGAAAACGGAAACTGAGTTTTGTCTACATCCAATTTAAGTACT
Source organism: Danio rerio (assembly GCF_052040795.2). Lineage (NCBI taxonomy): Eukaryota > Metazoa > Chordata > Actinopteri > Cypriniformes > Danionidae > Danio > Danio rerio. The sequence goes on from NC_141027.1 coordinate 30,693,552, forward strand.
GTAAAACCAGATTCAAGTTCAGTACACAGTGTGCATTTATACAAATCTTTTATTTTATTTTCAAGTGATGTTTAACAGAGCAATGACATTTTTCACAGTATTTACTATTATATTATTTCTTCAGTCTTATTGAAGTCTTATTTCTTTATTTGCTTTGCTGGAATTTAAAAAATTAAATAAATAAATAAATAAAAACTGCTAAGGTCAAGATTATTAGCCTCCTAAAGAAATATATACAGTCAAGCACGAAATTATTCATACCCCTGGCAAACTCAGACTTAAAGTTTTTTGTTCAAATGTGAACAAAAGGTGAGAAATATTATTATTATTATTAATATTATATATTTTTTCCACAATGATGCCTTTTGTGCATTGTCTTATTTCCGGTCAAAATAAATAAATAAATAAATATAAACTTGCTGGTTGTATATAAGTAATTTAAAGTCAAAATTTGTCATGGTTATAAATCATTTCAGGCTTGACTATATATGTTTTTCAACTGATTACAGAACAAATCAAAATTGTCCTAATTTCCTAATCTACCTAACTTGCCTAATTGACTTTTGCACTTTAAGCTGAATACTAATATCTTGCAAAATAACTGTTAAACATCACACAGAAGTGTATGGTAACCCTTTCAAGATACTCTGATTTATAGAACTTTATTTTATTGAGAACAATAAACTTTTATTTCTGATAATATTTGCTTAAAATGAACACATTTAATTGAATTGTCACTGCACTGTAAAAAATTCTGGCTGCCTAAATCTTTTGTTGAATCAAATGAACTTTTCTAGTCGTCATAACTTACTTCCATCAAACTGACAAAAATGTTACATCAAAGCTGATTAACTTATTAAAATAAATAAGTTAATGTAGCATAAAAAAACTTGACTTTATTCATATCATTTTTTACACTGTATATATGAAGTCGAATATTTGTTTTTCACAATGTTTTCCATTGCTTAGCACAGGCATACTATATTTATATTTATTTTAATAAATATAATTTTTTAATAGTTCTGGTTAGCAATAACATTCAACCACAATATTATGAACTATTCTGAAGCTGAACTGTGTTGTTCAGGAAACCATAAAGTACTACTTACTGCGCCTTGGTACATCTCTATTTCTTTCTCCCCAAAGTACGGCATTTGTTTGAAAGGGTTTACTGAGATGAGTACAGGACCAATGTATGTCTGCAGGTAAAAGTTAAAGACTTAAACAGTTGTTGAAGACATTAAAAGGGCAGATTACCTTCGAAGTTAAAAGTGTGCCATTATTGAGTCTCCCTAATATCCTTCCTATATTCATTTTTATTTGTCTTTCAAATGGAGTTACATGGACATTTCACCCAAAATAATTTTTTTTTCTATCATTTACTCACACTTTGATTGTTCCAAAAAAGCAAAAGAAAACATACAGATATAAAAGATACAAAAGAAGATATTTTGAAAAATGTTGGAAACCTGCATCCTTTGACTTCGTATTTGTTTTTCCTACTATGAATCAGAATCAGAAAGAGCTTTATTGCCAGATGTGTTTACATGAGGAGTTTGTTTTCGTGACAGACGTTTCCACAGTGCAACAAAGCAACAGAACAAGACAAAAACACATAATAAATTAATAAAAAAAGAAGTAAATAGAGAATAAAATATACAATTTGACATAATTGTACAGTACATCACTATAACATTGTATGTATATTTATATTATTTGCAAATTTAAACGTTAACTATGTATGTGTGTGTTTATAAAAATAATGGTGGTGTTCCACAATTTTTATCAAGTGTTGATGAGATATGTTCTATGGATGTCAATGGATGCAGGTTTTCAGCATTTGTCAAAATATCTTCTTTTGTGTTCAACAGAACAATAAAACTCAAACTGGTTTGAAACAAGTCAAGGGTGAGTAAATTATGGAAGAATAAAAATTTTAGATGAACTATGTCTTTAAATGTAGGCTAAAATGACTTTCTTTGTGTGGACAAAAACTGTTGAAATACTCATGAAAATATCTTATTTTATGTTTTACCAAAAAAATAAATTCATAAATGCAAGTAAATGCTTTTCATTTTTTGTGGTTAAACTATCCCTTTACTTATTTCTATACAAAATATGTGTGAAACGATTTGATGGAAAACTCTTTCTGAATGCTATTAGAGGTTTAGCAAGCATTCACAACTGAGAAAAACCTCATGGGCTATTTAACTCGATGTGGTCGTTCATACTCAGAGGACATTCATAAAACTTTGGCTGGATCGGCTGATGACAAATGGCCTGAGTGTGAATAATGGATCGGTGACATCAGTAAAGAGTTATAAGTGGCAGCAGTGAGGATTTTGGTTATTGGGTCAGAGCCTCATTAAGTCTCTGTTGCTCTCCTCTAAATGCAGTGGGAAGGGAACAGCAGGCAGTGAGTGATTGGAGCACTTTTGGCCGCCTGGCTCTAAGTTGCTCACAGCAAATAAAGGAAGTATTGAGGCTGGCGCGCAGTGACCTCAGTTCCATATGCTGCTGACTGGAACACTTTGGTGTTGTTGCTATTTTCTGACCACAATCGCAGGACTCATTCTGGACCAAAATGTTCAGAGATTGCTAAGACACCATAAACCCAATAAGGACAAAAAATAGAAATAAACTGCTGCTGAGGTTTTCATTAAGAGGGTCATGTTTAGTACAAGTGATGTGTGCTGAATTAAACCTAAACTCTGCCAAGTACATTGGGTTCATATAGAAAAGTATTAAAGCAGCGTTCTTTGGCTGCCTTCAACACTCAGCATCGCACACGCTGCTTTTATCAGAAACAGTTGCCGCTACTGTGGGAAAATAGAGCAGGGTGGATTTGGAAGTTGTACTGTGGAGTTTTAAGAACAACTTTTGTCATTGGTAAATGTTTCGTGGAGCTTTGGTCAAAATAAACCCAATCGAGATCTAATCTAAACTCTAGTGGATGGACTCCAAGAACAGTTTTTTAGCGAGCCGCAGGAAAACATCCATCTGCTAGAAAACCTCTCCATTTAGGGTCAGTTTCATATCAGATTTAGGATTTTATGATTTCCGTGAAAGCGCTGACGGAATCACGGAACGCAGTCATGAAAATGGAATTCACGGTGAAAAGAGGCAGGTCAAGGAATCTTATCAATTTTGAATGAATAAATCAAAAGTAATGCAGGACAATATTCAAACATTGGTTTAAGCTTATCAATATAAACCACAAAAAGAAGTCTGTATGTGCTTTGTCTCTCAATGCACTCAAAAAAAAGACTTCTGCTGCTTGTTTAAACTACTTATTTAAAATAAGTAAACAAAACACTGTAAACAAAACACAACATTGTGATTCTTTTGTGTTGTTGTGTTGTAAAATCTTAATCGATTTGTGTTGGGACAACATGAAGTAATTGTGTGGAACCCAAATTTTTTTAGTGTGGAGGGGTTGGTTCTACACAATCACATAGCTGGCAACTAGCTCTCTGCAACTCTCACATGATCGCCCAAGCTAAGCAGAGCTGTGCCTGCTCAGTATCTGTATAGGAGACCACATGGGATAACTGCCCCTGTATATTGATAGGGACTCTATACTGCTCAGTGAGCGTCGTCTTTCGGATGAAACTCTCCGTGGTCATTAAACATCCCAGTATGTCCTTGAAAAAGAGTAGGGGTTTGCCCTGGCCTCTATCTATCATGGCTTCCTAACCATCCCTACAGGAGTGTCGCTAGACCCAATTTACTGGGGCACATGCCCCAGTAAAAATCGCCAGTACTCCAGTAAATGCTTTGAGATATGATTTACTTTATATGCAAGTGTATTTATTAAGAGTGGTAATCCCAGGATAAAGACGTTATTCTCTATGTACAATCGAACCAACGCTGGTGAAAGCAATTTAGTTTAATCAAAAGGCAAACTGACGCATCTCTGTATGTGCGCAGAAAACTATACCTGCGCGCCTCATGCACTGCTTCTGCAGGACCCTGACGCGCTGTTCTTCTCCCGGTGAGAGTCCCGGTTGTGAACATGCACGCCAAAAAAAAGTACTTTCTGCTCACTCACCGCTCATGAGTTGTGAAATCGACGTAACAGCCTTTTATGCGGAGGTGGCGGTACGCCAGGGATGATGAGTCAGAGAGGTAAGACATATTACATCTAATTTTCTGCCATGTGTCAAGTCTAAGACAACAGATAATTCTACAAACATATTTTTGTATTCTATAAAATTGTCTATAGAATTTCATTAAAATTAAATTAACATTCATGCAACAGATTTCTAAAATGATCTTTGCATCACTCCAGTTGTGTCTTTACAGTGTTTTCCCAGTAACATTTTGGATTAATTTCTGTTATTTATGTATAATAATAATTGTTCAATAACAATAATACTTTTTTTTTATAATCAAAAAATTTGTGTTGAAATACATAAATATATAAATATATATTTAATATATAAATATTATATATTATATATTTTTAAGGGGGGCCGTGCCCCCGTAGAGCTTTATGTCTAGCAATGCCCCTGCATCCCCATATCAAATTGGCGTCATCACTGGCTCCTCTCCACCAATCAGTTGGTGTACCACACACGGTGAGGTCTGGCGCAATATGAATGCCATCCAGGTGGATGCTGCACACTGGTGGTGGATGAGGAGAGTCCCACCAAAAATGTATAAAGCGCTTTGAGTGCTATTTAATTTGAGGAATTATTATTATTATTACAAAGTGATTTTACTGTTTGAGGACTTAAACGTCTCCACAGCTACTCACAGTTACTTCACCAGCATTTTGACCATTTTATTTGTAAATATTATATGCACTCATACTGTACGTCTTCAAGAAAATGCATCAGAATTCTATATTAGATTGAAGAGAATGTGACAGAATTGTTGGCCAATTTGTATTTTACAGTCTTTACAGGGCCCTACAGGTTGAGATATCAGTATAATCATTTTAGAGATTAAAGGATTTAAAAGGGTATTTAACACAAAACTGAAAATTCTGTAGTTAATTACTCACCCTCAATTGATCCAATCCCCTGAGACCTTTGTTCATCTTCACAAACTTAAGATATCTTAGATGTAATGTAAGAGCTCGCTCATCCTCCATAGACAGCAATGGTGAAGAGACGTTTAAAGCCCAGAAAAAGAACCAAAAATATTGTCAAAACATTCCTTTGCGACTTCAATTGTAATCACACAAATTTTTGTTCACCAATGTCTTCTGTATCAGATCTGGGTGCACATTTATTATGAGCAATATGATGCTTGCATGCTGTGCTAATGGCTCTAATGGCCATACATCTTACTGCCCATAGTAATCGCACACCCTGATGACCTGACAAGGAAGAGGAGATACAGGAGTAAAGAATTGTATGATTTAAGTTGAACCACATGTAATGTTTTAACAATGCTTTTATTTATTTTTCTGAACTTCTCAGGACTGTTTCTTTCTATGGAGGATTAGGAAGCTCTCGGATTTAATCGAGCTCCGAAGATAAATGAAGGTCTTAGGGTTAGAACAACAGGAAGGTGAGTAGTTATTAACAGAATTCTCATTTATGTGACATATTTACAGCAATATAAAGGATACAAAAATGTAGTCATCCATGTATCTTTTCTTGAGGTTTTCCACAATGGCATCTTCATTGATCTTGGAGAGCAGCACCATATCATCCACACCACTCTGCTTGACATTGTGGCTTTGCCAGTGGTACCGGTAGTGTCCCCGGCTCCCCTGTGAAAGCAAATACAAACAAGAAACTCTCGTTAGACAGTACACACACCCATCGCCATTGTGTGGCAGCTAAATGGCAGAAATTGTATTAGTCTATCAGAAGACAATACTGTACACAACACAAATAGGTTTCTCTTTAAAAAGGCTGTTGTCATGCTTTTAACATTGGTTGAAACACATTTACTTATTCCAAATTTCATATACAGAGACATCTGTAGGTAAGGCGTTACATTCACAGGTTAGCTTTCTAGAAGTGTGCAAACATGGCTGCTCTGTTCAGCTTTCAAAACATTGCTTTGTTTGTTTAAAAAGCTCAACAAGGCAATTTTTTTTCCTGTCAACTAATAGTATGAGTTCGGGCTGATAATGTAGCTCTGTATATTAGTGGTGGTAAGCCATGTTGTATACAAACAAGACTATTTTGCCTATAAACTATGGATCTATAGACTATGGACATCCTAAAAAATGCTCTAACAAAATCACAAAATCTTTTTTACAACTACGCAGTGTTGTAATTGTTACCTAAAATTTAATTTTAAATATGTTTTCAGTAACTGAATTATAGCTGAAATAAATAAAATGATATACAAATAATACAAATATTAAATTAAAAACTGAGGCAAGTTCTTTAAATAATTTTAAGTATTTACTTAAACTGCTATAAAAATATTTTATCAGTTAAAAATACTAAAATAATACAGCAGACAAGGTCAGTGAACCAGTTGGTTTGAAATGTTACCAGCAGATTCTGAATGATATTGTGATACTTTAGCTAATATCATACTATATCATATTGGCCATTACAAGGATGAACTGAAATTGCAACATGCCGTACAGGACATTCAAAATGTTTGATTGCTTTTTGAGCAGACTTTGTATTTCTGTTGAGCATGTGCAGTTCATGCCATACAGAGCAGAATACTCAGCTATTTTGAGCAACAAACTGCCTTTGCGCAGCACAAGTTATTGAAATGTATGGGTTTAATAGTACAGAGTAAGAGTAAGAGTACTTGTGTGATGTGGAATTCACTTCAAATCACGCAATGACAACAGCTAGAGAAACGGAACCCTGCTGGTCAGTGTTGGGCAGCATAGCATTTTCTGGCTCATTTTTTGGCTTTTTTTCTCTAACGGCCAAAAACTGAAAATGTTAAATTAGCAGGCCAAAGTTTAGAGTATTCCTAATATTTATGGTGTCATGGCAATCCTATTAGGCCAAATTAGCTGTTTGTCTGTACATTGTCAGATAAAGGAATAGAAAACCTGTTCAGAAACCATCATCATTTTGCAATTAATAATGTCACCAGTAACAAAACACTACCCAGTTTACTTTCATTCAAAGCCTCGTTCACTCTTGAACCTGGTAAACAGTACATTGCTGACAACAGTTAATGCGAGCAAACAGTCCACTCAGCGAAATGACCGCGTCCAATTCACCGCCTGTGGCGCATTTAACACAGCTCGTTCTTTTTCTACCGCAGCAGATGTTGATTTTGTTTTTCTAAACCGATGAAAAGTGCATTGTCAGTAGTCTCCCTAAATCTCCATGAGCACTACAAATACTTCTTTTTGATCTCCGTCTGATGTTCTCACCATTCCTCCTCTTTTCCCTCATCTCCTTCTTTTTACCTCCCTTCCCATCTCGTTCTCCTTCTGCTTCCGCTCTGGTAGTGTTTTTGCAGAGGGTGTGTCTCCAGAGAGCTTGGGCCATTTATCAAGGGACGTGAGTCAACTGCTTCTGGCTACCGTCTGAGGTCACAATGACCCACGAGGAACCAGACCTTTACTCAGAAACACACAAAGCCTCAAGTGCATTTGACAGCACATCAGAGATGCATACAAAGAGTGTGACTCAGAAAAAGAGGTACAGAAAGAGAGCCAGACAGACACAGACAGTGAGTGTACCGCTTGGACAGCGCACGATCCAAAAGCACTGCTGTTTTAAACATTTTCCTCTGTAATGTTCAATCATTAGAGCATTAGTCTGATTTGAAGGCCACATTTGTCCATTCTTTTCTTACAGCAATTTTCCCAAGTGAAGGAATGCCATGACAATGAAATGAGGTAAACTGGAAAGACATTTAACATTTTCGAAATTGTACATTCCACAGTCTGAAACACTCTCAGAATCTAGAAGGCGAAGGGAAGCAGGAGCAGACCAAGTATGGAAGATTTTCCCCCTCCCATGAAGGACTAATTAACTTGCCATCGTAAACAGGCACAATACCAAGTCTGAGGTAAATTATAGGAAAATAAAGGAGCACAATAAGCGCTGAACACCATGATGACAATAACCAATGAGTGGTACGGTATGGATTGGTACGATTTTATGGCCGTTTCCACTGTCAAAAGGTACTAAAAAGTGAACCGTACCATACTACTTTTGGGGTACCCTTTGCAAAGGGTACCTAGCACAACAAAAGGGTACCAAAAGGCGAAGGAAGATGTACAGCTGAAGCTATTGGTTTACAGAGAAACGTCACTCATGCAACAAGCCTGCAAGGCTGATAAAGGTGCTCCATTCTTTACCACACCGTGACCGTACCAATGCTCGTATCGCACCGTGCTAATGAATCTAATGGCAATACATCCTACATGACCTTACAAACAAGAGGAGATATAGGAGAACAGAATCATACACTGTAACACCCAACAGTCAACCTTATCAAACGAAATGAGTGTAGTTAACTCAAAATGTACTTAAAGTTACAAGTTACAAGTTTTGAACTGTGTTAAATACCTCATTACTTCAACTTAAATGGAGTAAGTTCACAGTACTCATTAGGATTAGTCTTTTGACTCAAATGATTTTTTGCAATCGGTTTCCTCAAACGGTTTGAGTTGTCTTAACTTATTGGGTTTTACAGTACTCAGTTTGTTTGAGTTGTCTTCATTTATCAGGTTTTACTGTGCTCAAATTACTTAGTTTACTCAAATAGATTAAGTTTACAGTACTCATTAGAATTAGTTTTTAAACTGAAATCGCTTGCTGCAACCGGTTTCTTCAAACGGTTTAAATTACTTTAACTTTTTGGGTTTTACAGAGCATGATTACAGTTGAACCACTAAAGTCACATGGAATGTTTTGACGGTGTTTTTGGTTCTTTTTCTAGACTTTGAACGTTTCCAGACTGGAGGATGAGGGAGCTCTCGAATTTTACTAAGCTCCTAAGATGAAAGTCTTAGGGTATTAGAACTACAGGAAGATGGGTATAATAACAGAATTCTCATTTATGTGTGAATTAACCCTTTAAGATAGCAAAAAAAAGGATACAAAAAATCTCTGTATCACAATCTCAGATTTTAGAAGGTGAAGGAAAGCAAGAGCAGACCAAGTATGGAAGATTAGTTTCCCCTTCTCCTGAAGGACTAATTAACTTGCCATCGTAAACAGGCCCAGTACAAGTCTGAGGTAAATTACAGGAAAATAAAGAAACACAATAACCGCCGAACACCATGACGACAATAAGGAACCTCACCTGAACATTATTAGTGGAGCTGGCTCAAAAACAATTACGGAGGAAGGCAATGTTTTAAACATAACAGTAAACACGTCCTTCAGACCTTTACAAACTGCTTAGTTTAGTTTATTCATGCATAAAAGTTCATTGTTGTGCAGCTTTTTTTTCTAGTGAACTCTTTCTTTCAAAATATTCGAGTTCACATTGCTGTCACACCACAGGATGCATAAACACCTGGGAAGATGAACATCTTCATTCAATGCACATGTTCCTCATAAACTGTGAACCAATGCAGAGCGTCAAGAAGACATATGAAAACAGGAAGTTATGTAAACACAATGCTTCAATTAAAGAAAATGATAAATGACTGGTTGTAATGTCTCAAAAATGTGAGCTTATCTCAAGGTTGTACAATGTTAATTCAGCTTTTCTTTATCAACTACATTTATTTTTGGTCCCTTATGTGTTTAATTAAACATGACTGCAACAGACTAGACAGAGCATGACATTACCATAAATTTACTTTCTTTGTTCAGAAGAAATTTTAACAAAAAGGTTTTGCACCTATTCAGTCCAAGACTCAAAGTTAGAGACCACACAAAGTCAAGCAAGAAAGAAAAAAAGCAGCATCTCTGCTTTTGAAAAGCTATAGTTGGTCCCAGTTGGCGTATTTAAGGATGAAAATGTTCCCTTTTTGTAAAGAAACACCGGAAACAAGGGAGGATGAAGTTCATATGCTTGTGCTGTGGTTTACCCAGAAACAGCAGGCACCATTATTTACACCAGGACAAAAATGATACCCATCTGCACCATGCAAGGACAAAATCCCAAAACTCCCTGGGAAGACATCAATCAGGATTTAAAATAACCTGGCATAAAATATCTCAACCTCAACCACTTTACATTAATGCTCACTGTTTAAGCAGCAGGAAAAAGATAGCCTTATAAAATGTATTGTAATAGAAGTAGTTTAGCCATCCAAGAAGTAGATAAACATTTCCATCAAATCTGCGGTAAGTGCCTGTGGTTTGTTGACCTGCATTATATCAATTATAGAAAACCACAGTTTCAGGTAGAACTATTCTTTAATGCTTTACTGAAGTAAAAACTATCCACATCTTGGATGGCTATAGGTAGGGCAGAGCGATGTGACAAAAACATCATATCATGAAAAAAGACATCTCATATCCTGATAACGATGTATATCAAGATATAGTAACATTTCTGTAAATTCAATAAATTCATATGATATATACACACACACACACACACACACACACACACACACACACACACACACACACACACACACACACACACACACACACACACACATATATATATATATATATATATATATATATATATATATATATATTAAGGGTGTCACTATTTCGATTTTAAATCGAAATAGATCGAAATTCATGCTCAATTTCAATAATCAAATCAAAAAATGGAATCGTCGATGCTGCCACGTCCCCTTGTCATGTTAGCTTGGCTTGCCAACCGGAAAAAAACACGCTTGTTGAAGAGCTTGTTGAGCTGCAGATACAGGAGACCTTTCGGCAGAACTTAAACCCTTTCTTCTTTCAATGAAGTCGCCGGTGTGACAGTATTTTGGATTTCCAGTGAGTTATGTTGACAACGTTCGTGATGTCGAAAAAAACAAACACAGTTTGCAAGCTCTGCTATGTATTAGGGTTGGGCCGATAGACAACACCGGCATCGAGATCCTCCGCCCCGCCCCCGTTGCAAATCTGCTAAAAAAAATACACACTCAGGCCCTGTTTACATTAATAGGTCTTAATTTTTAAATGCCATTTTAAAATGATAACGATCCACATCCACACTGGCGTTTTGCATTTCTGAGCAGCCGTCCTTCCTAACTACCGCTGAAAACGCACATCACGTGACCACACACACACAGGTAGGCACACACAGAGACGCACAAACATTGTTGTGCGCTTGAGACAGCGGGTCCAGGCAGTCAGCGGGTCAGTAGACTGCTTCAATCTTTCACTTTCACACTTGTACTTGGTAATTTTAGCGAACACGTCAGATACTGTTGGCTGGTTCCTGTTGGTTGTGCACCTTTTTTACCGACGCCATTATAGACACAGATCACTGCCTATTTACGAGTCCCACAGAAAAAGTGATTGACAGGTGGCAATTAAGTGTGTAACTTATCTTAATTTATTTACTGTATGATTTGTTTATGATTTTGTTCAATTGAACCGTGACTTTAGAATCAAAAATGTAATTGAATCAAAGATTTGGAGGATCGTAACACCCTTAGCATATATATATATATATATATATATATATATATATATATATATATATATATATATATATATATATATATATATATATATATTGACCACATGTAAAGGACTCTTTTTTAAATTGTACAGTATATAATCACTGATTAATCAGAGTGATACATCTTCAATAATTTGTTTACAACTTCAGGGCAAATGTTTGATTAATAATGTAGGAATATAAAATATAAAACTCTTAATACAGCTAATTATTCACAGGTCCAAAATAAAAATAAGCAAACATATTTAAATAAAATGTAAAATGTAAAGACTGTACTTGCAAGACTGCAACTTTCTCACAATGCTGTTGTTCATGTTTCTGAGAAAGTATTACCATAAACAATGTATTTTCTGAAACCACAAAATAATCAGTAGAGCATAATATGAAACGAGTCTGTTGGAAACGCTGCAGGTGCTTGAAGATGTTCTGTTGTTAATATGTTCTGTATGCTGTTGTTTGCATGTTAAAATAAATCAGTATTTTAAAAGATGGTCTATTCATTTGTTTTTATTAAATAATAATTTTATATTAATCTGACCATTTGACTGGTATATTCGGTTAACAAGCGACAGTTGACGCTTGGGAAAATTAACCAAAATGAGCATCCCTAGAAACAACAGGCTTTTTATTTTGTCCATATAATACATATCACCAGATTGCACAGTCCTACATCGAGGGTAAGTAAATTAAAGATGTCTTTTCAACAAGTTTATGTTGTAAAAATGGCTGGCTCACAGAGTAATCATTTCGATAGTTCACTAAATATACAAGGCGAACAATACAACAAAAATCACATTCATATTTAAAACGTTTTCATAACAATTGATAATAATTGTGATACAATTGTGTTCGTATGAAACGAGAGTGCAAGTATGCTATGTGATTAGAGGGACAAAAAATACATTTGAAATGGAAGTTTGTATTTGTGCTGGGAGGAGATAGCTACAACATCAACATTCAAATCTCTGTTGGAAAATTAAGTTTCATAAATTTACTTTTGTGTGTGAATTTTAATTCTTAAAATCTTGTGAATTGTATGCTTATGACACTTCAGAGAACAGAAGAAAACACTTGACTGCTTGCCAGTGCAACATTCATTGTCAATGGTCAGCGTAATGTAATTCTGCAGAATAGCAAACAACACATCTGGAGAGATTATATTAGTATTAATGATGCAGGCTACAATAACACCATCCATCCCGCTGGGTCCCGCCTTGAATGAAGATCTGCCATACAAAAAATATAAAGTAAAGAAAGCGCTTCATTCATGAAAAGCAGGAGAGAAAAATCCATTGTTCTCCTTGCAAAATCCTGGCCAGAAAATACCGTAACACATAATTTCCTCACTGTAATCCTACAGCAGAAGAAAAATGTTAGCAGCACCAGCCTTAGATCCATACTGACATGGCAAGCCGTTCCCTCATGCAAATACCATTGCCTTATATGGAGAGTGTGGAGCGGCGCTCAGACTCAAGAACAGGAAATGACTGGGTTTGATTCAATAAGGCGGCAATTTTTTTTACCTCCTCCAACTGTCTTCTCCGTATAACCATCTGGATTTCACACAGGTCCTGTATTCATACTTGGCAGAGCTGAAGTAGGATCAGGTTAGCACTAGTTTTTTGCTCTGAACTGACACAGAATACTAAAATCACCCTGAAATCATTTGCTATTCATCTTAATTGAAAATATAAATCAATGAACAAATACAATGAGAAGTACAAGTCTGGTTCTCAGTTTTTAATGCATTTAGCATATGGCCCAGAGTACTGCGGTTTGGCTGAGAACTGAGCTGGCAGTGCTAATAGCAGATTAAGGCAGGAATGCATAATGAACTTTGAGAGTTATTTCAGGAATCCTTTTCAATGTATTACAGATCCACATTTGTGATTAAGTCACTTTGGTGTAGCTAGAAATATTCGTTCTAGTACGATTTACTACGTCTACAAAACTAATAGATGTAGTAAATCGTAAAGTAACAACAGAAAACAATTCTGATCTCTAAAAGATTAATTTTAAAATTCTCACCTAAGCTTAGCAGACAAAATTGCAGATGGTATTGTTACTTATAATGTTTTCCAATCCTGACCAGCTTGTATGTTTGTAAGCCCATTTTATAACTTGCTTCAGAACAGGGCTTCACAAAATATTGGTTTTAGCATCGATATAGCAATGTGATCATTTGCAATAGTCACATCGCAGGATTTCCAATGCCGAGTTTGTAATATAGTTTATCATTTAAAGTATAATTTATTATTATGATTCAAAAAAACATTCAGGTATAATATTTTGTACCATGGCGACGCAGTGGCGCAGTAGGTAGTGCTGTCGCCTCACAGCAACAAGGTCACTGGGTCACTGGTTCGATCCTTGGCTCAGTTGGTGTTTCTGTGTGGAGTTTGCATGTTCTCCCTACGTTCGTGTTGGTTTCCTCCGGGTGATCTGGTTTCCCCCACAGTCCAAAGACATGCGGTACAGGTGAATTGGGTAAGCTAAATTGTCCGTAGTGTATGTGTGTGTGTGGAAGTGTGGAAGAAACGATAAAACACTTTATTTTAATTGTATCTTTTTCTTGACTGTATTTATAGAATATTATGCAAAAAAATACTCAACACATGCAAATATAGAAATGCACTGCAAATAGCGTGTCTGCAAAAAGTTTATAGATTGTTTATTAGATTTAATGGAGATGCAAATAGTAAACATTAATTTATTATTGTCTGACTAAACACATAGATGAAAATACTCACAACACATGCAAATACTGAAATGTAGCACAGACTACCACGAAAATGTGTTGAGGAACCCCAAAATTTGTATAGATTGTTTATTGGATGTTATGGAGATGCACTCCCACTAAAGTATCATCCTAATTGATTTAACATTATAAATTCTTTCTAAATAGAGATATTAAGTCTTATGGTGAAATTGTATTCATATTGTAATATGTATCGCAAAGTAAAAAAATATTTCCAATTAAATGAGACTTTTTCAATATCGTGCAGAATGCTCTATTACAAAATCTCATAAAGTGTGCAAAAAATTAGCTAAACTGGCATTAAGAAAAACCAAGCTTCCCTTATTATAATAATTTTTAGATGTACAGCTTCTTATACTGCTTGACATTGCAAACTGAAATGTATTTATCTTATGTCTACACTGATTTGTATCCAAAACATTTTTCCCAATTACTGCATGTCTGCATGTTGTTGTTCCTCTTGTTATTTCCCCGTAGCAGCTAATGAATCGGAAGTCTCTCAGATTCACAGAATATATTAAAAATAAGTTGGATCAGAGGGTGCCCTGAGCAGTGACTCCAGAGCAGATGCAGTTTTATCAGACGCTTAAAATGGTAGTTAACCCAAACAAATGATTTCTCAGCCTCAGACCACATGCCTTCAATGGTTCAGTCGGAATATAATCATGCTATGGGAATACCTTTGTATGCACATAAAACAAAATAAAAACTTTATTGACCTTATTCTTTGCATATTCTTGGCGCAACCATTTGAATCTTTGTGGCTCAAGACTTCCGGTCTCTTTCACTTCCGGTAATTTTTAGACGTTAAAAACAGCTCGTTATGCTGCTTCATGGAGCAAACTGATATTTTCTTATTATATTATTTTGCTTTGTCAGTATTGTCATGAGCACTTGTTTTTAGAGCAGGTACTTTGACCATTTTCTTCCTAGTCATTTCTCCCATAGACAACTGAATTGTAAGTTCTAAAGCAATTGCAAAACGAGCGCACTTACGCATTGAAGAATAAGGTCAATACAACAGATTCTTCACCTCAGTGTCAGTATATTGTGCTCGTTCACAAGCACTGTGCAGTGATGTATACCCCCTGTATGCCAGTGCAGAACTTGGTCTGTTTGAAATCAAGCACAAGCAAATTTGAGGTATACGACAGAGGGTCAACTAAGCGTGATACATGAACGAGCGCTGTAAACTGACAGAAAGGAAAAAAAACTGTTGAAAAAATTGGTCACTTGTGTTTTATGTGTGCACAAAAGTATTCTTGTAGCTTGATCATATTATCTGTATCCACTCAAGCATGTGGCCTGCTTTGAGAAAGTTTTTTGTTTCTTTAAATGGTTAGTTCCACCAAAAAATACTGTATCCATTTACTTGTCCTTGTGTTGTTCCAAACCCATAATACTTTTTCGCTTTTCGAGTGACTATATTTTAATAGAATCGAGTCTGTTACGATCTTAAGCTGATCTGAATAGGAGATGATAAGGGTTACACTAACTTCTTCACACTCCTTTTTAATCTTGCTTTAAATAAGTATTTAACACAAAATAAGAGACATTACTAAAATAAAATTTTCAATAAAAAAGATCAATAAATACTTAAAAATGTAAAAAAGTGTATACAATCAGCAAAAGGCTTGATTTCTTGCCTTGCACACTTAATGGTTTTCTTAAGGTCTCTTTGACATGTTGTTTAAAAGCTCAGTAGCTATGTTTCCATCCACTTTTTTATGCACATTTTGGATATACGCATAAAAAATTGTTGATGGAAATGGCATGATGGGCATCAATTTTGAAAATGCGCATAAAAAATCAATGCGCATATCTTAATAAGTTAAACTTATTTTTTCATAAGAAAAGTATAAGAAATATATAAAAAGATGTGCATAAACTATGATAGAAACACTTTTACTGAACAAATTCCAGTATGCGCATTAAAAAAGTCATGTGATTTTGTTTACAAGAGATCATGTGATGATTAAAATGTGTGTGAATGGACAAACCAGCATGGCTGAGCACATTGTAAAACATCTGAAATGGTGTTTTGGTCATTCTAAAACACCTTACCGTTTCAGTATTAGTGCTATCATATTATTAATTACCTCCATGACTGTCAAGAGCGTCTGTGCTCTGCGTCTCATGCCTTCACGTCTGTTTACTGTTGATATTTGGCACCAGTTAATCAGGAAGTGACGATTTGGTTCTTTTTGACTCATAGGATGGAAACACTGATGATATTCACACGTTTTTAATGCGATATTCCAGTTTTGCACTTAAATTTAATTTGCATCTTTGGATGGAAACATAGCTTCTGACATCTTTCGTGGATGCAAAGCTTATTGACTGTTTACATGAGACCACATCAGTACAAATTTGAGTTAGTTGTACTGTTGCTTTCAGTATAATGTTTTACAGGTTATGGGACACTATTAATGATTTACAGCAGTCAATCTTTTGAAGAGAAGAATCTGCCATAAACAACATCATATTTCTTGGAGCCCTGTCCTTGACTGCAATTTGTAGCACAGTTTCATAAGACTGTATCAGTTGGCCTAAATTTTCCATCTATTTCCAGACAATTAAAACGGAGCATGTCCTTTCTAACCTCTGGGTCATTAACAGATCAGCATGCAGGGCCCTCCAATCAGTTCCTCAAAACCCATAACCCACAGCACCCTACTGCATTATACTGCTGCCATGACAACAAAACAAAATTTCAAGTCTAAGTGCAGGTGTAAGTCTTCTGAATTTCACTCCACTGGCATGTTTCTGAAGGGAATCATTGCTGATGAGTATTCCATGCAGGTCAACATAAAGGGCATATGATGGTATTTTCATTATACACACACACTTCACACAGCAGCCCTCACAATCTTAAGTGGAAATGCCTGACAGAAATAATCCTAGCCTGCACTATGTTCGTGGACACGGTGGTAGAGCTTTATTTAGAGTGGGTAGTAAAACACGGACAAAGACACAACAGGCTAGTAAATCCACCACTGCAATGTGTTGAAGAGAAAGAGGTCCAGACTAAAGAAAAAAAGCATTAAAGCTTAAAAAAGAAACAGCATCACTACATTGAGGTTTCAATTTAAGAACCAAACCCAGAGATTAGATTAATCATAGACATGCAATACACTTGTCCACAATACACATTCAAAACAAATAAGTCATCGTAGGTGTTTTTGTTTTGGAAAGGGATTTTATGTTCTTGCATTACATAATTGAACTGTAACTAATCCCATGCGATTACATATGGAGTAAAACACCTCTAGGGGTTTTGGTCATGTCACAGATATTGGGAGAGAACACCCAGAGGAGCAGATAGAGAGAGGCTTCTTGGTAAGAAACAGCAATGCTTTGACTATAGCGTCTCTCTCCAGAGACAGCAAACACAGAAGGTTTGTGTAAACTAAGATAGGAGTGGCTCTAAAACGTCTGGCTACCGCCGGGAAGCTCTGTGCCAAAGTTTCCAAGTTCAGCCCAGGCGTATTATTTCTGCTCACTTTTGAAGGCAGTGGAAAAGAATGTAGCACATTCTGTCTGATGGGGTAGTCTGGAACGCCATTATTTTCCCTGAAGTACACACAGAGATGGATTATGTTTAGACTGTGGTTCTAAAAATGGTGCTGAAATTCTAATAGTGCCGCTGATGAGACGAGGTGACAGTTCATCATCATATAGAGACGGCTGTTTTTATCTCTGGATCAAAGGAGTCATTACATCTCCTGACAGTTCTTTATAAACTATTTAATCTTTACTGTAGCACTATCTGTTTGTAATTTGTTACAATACAGTTTAGTAATGTATAGCAATTGCTTGATGTTTAAAAGCATGTGGATGTTATCAAACTATAATAATATATCAAATATAAATACTTAACTTAAACTTTTTTTTCCTGAAGATTTGTTTGAAAAATAAAAATGTATATTTTAATGAAATAACATGAATAACAAAATAAAAGTGCTGTTATTGTTGTTAAATCCTCAACTAACTAGTTTACAATGTGACAAGTGTCCATTCATTCATTCATTCATTCAATTTCCTTCGTCTTAGTCCCTTATTTATCAGTGGTTGCCACAGTGGAATGAACCACCAACTTTTCCATCCTATGCTTTACACAGTGGATGCCCTTCCAGACGCAATCCAGTACTGGAAAACAAGCTCACATTCACACTAACTCATACACTATGGCCAATTTACTTCATTCAATTCACTATAGCACATGTTTTAGGACTGTTGGGAAACCGGAACACCCGGAAGAAACCCACGCCAACATGGGGAGAACATGCAAACTCCACACAGAAATGCCAACTGGCCCAACCGGGACTCAAACCAATGACCCTCTTGCTGTGAGGCGACAGTGCCGCCATGGAATAGATTTAGTATTTTTAATATCCCTAACGAGGGACTTTTCTCCACTAAATGTGAGCATACATCTGGGTGGTCTTAGATTGTAAACTGCAGCTAGACAAAATACATATGCTTCTTTAACAAGGTTTGCTTTTCCAGTATAAATGATACATTTCCAGTTGTCAAATGCTTGCCAAACAATAAAAAAATTAAAGTAAACAAGTATACATCATCTAATCCTGTTCAATATGAGCCAATTTAAGTCAGCATTGGCTAAAAAAGCCACCTGTTCTGCCATTACACACTACACCACAAATCTACATCACCTCAGACAGCTTAACGCATTGCAATTTAAGAAAACACATGCAGTTACAAAAGCACCAGCAAATTAAGAAACGATCTTCATCAGTTTGAAAGCACACGTGTTGCAAATTCTCACAACACAAACATCTGTAGAAACGCAGTGCATTTAGTCACAACACAAACAACTTTAATAACGCAACGTTTAATATTCATCAATTGGGCCAATACTTTACAAAAGACAACAGAATCGTGTAATCAGGATTTCTTCAGTTGTTTGTGTTGTGAGAATTTGCAACTCATCTGTCAAACTGATGAAGATGGTTTCTTAATTTGCTGGTGTTTTTTATGATCGTTTGTGTTTTCTTGAAATGTAGCGCCTTAAATACAGCGCTTTCTCGGCCACCGTAATATACTGTGCAAATGCTTTTCTTACCTAGAGGTTTTGTCTTGTTTCTAGTCTCTAGTTCAAATATCTACAAATACTTCAAAGATCAATTTTCAAGACAAGTAAAAAATATTGTCTTGTTTTGAGAAATAATGTGTCAGAAATAAGTAGCTTTTTCCTTAAAACAAGCTAAATAAGCTGCCAAAGGGGTAAGAAAAATAATCTTGTTTTCGATTTTTTTTACCCCATTAGTAGATTATTTTGCTTGTTTTAAGGAAAAACTCACTTAATTTTAGCATATTATTTCTAAAATCAAGACAATGAATTTTGCTTGTCAGGAATATGCTTGATTTAAATATTAATTTAAAAAAGAAAAGCATTTTTTGCAGTTAGAATATATATATAGTAGAGGTAAGAATTATTATTATTTCTATTCTGGGAAGATTGTTTCAGCACATTTCTAAGCATGATAGTTTTAAAAACTTATTTCTAATAATTGATTTATTTTATCGTTTCCATGATGACAGTAAATAATATTTTACTAGATATTTTTCAAGACACTTCTATACAGCTTAAAGTGACATTAAAAAGCTTAACTAGGTTAATAAGGTCAACTAGGGCTGCGTTTCCCGATAACGATTGATCTTAGCACTTAAGAGCGTTTTCTACGAGTCATTTTGCGAACGTTCGTTATTGTTTCACGTGCGTTTCCCAAAAATGCACTTAACACAATTGCACGTAGCCCAGCTTTAAGTGCAACTTAGGAGTCGCTATCCGTTTGTTAAGTGCTGAAATGTCACGCTATAGAATGGCTCGTTATTGTTGCACATGTTATAGCAATCCATATAATTCTTCTTCTACTTGTGTGAATGTATATTCAACTCGAATAACATAAAAAAAAAAATATTTTTGAGCCAGTTTAAAAACATAAATTAACTGGAAATGTCGTACTGTAAAAACACTGTCTTGCTCCAATCTCGCATAAAACTAATTCTAACAGTCCTTGCCGGAAATGACATCAGCATCATTTTCGATATTTATATGAAACCTTAATTAAGTAGAATTATTTATCAATTTCTTTATCAAAAATTGCTTATCTCACATCAAAATAAATAAATAAGTAAATAAATAAATAAATAAATAAGCTCTTACATTTATTTTTGAAAAGTTTAGCCTAATTATCCCCACCTGATGTGCATTTGCTAATAGGACAAAAATATAAATAAGCACATACCTAGGGGTGGAGACACTAGCAAAATGGCTGAAACCAAAAAACAAAGAAAAGTCATTTTTCAAAAAGAGGAAATTAATATTATTTTAGAGGAGGTGGAGCTACAAAAACATATAATTCAAATAATAAATAAGAGTCATCTTTAAATCACATTAAATATTTTCTGTTAAATACAACATATGTAGCCTACTACCCTCGAAATGTCCATATACAACAGTGTAATTTTTTTTTTCATTCTAACATTTATTATGTAATTTTTATTTTTTTCTTTATTCAATATTATTTGTATATTGAATTGTGTAATGTGTAGAAAATATAAATGAATAGAGATATACGTACAAATAAAATGAATAATGACTTTGAAGAGAAGTAAATTGTAGGTGCAATTTGCCGGTTGTCCAGCAGGTGCCCTCATAACTCTGTCTCCTTACGATGCACTTAAGGCTTTACGATTACTCCAGAGCACTCGTAGATCCACTAAGATTTTCAAGTGCTACTTAAGTTACGATGCTTTTGGGAAACAGACCGTAATATTAAGATCAGTCGTACGATCATTTCTACGAACTTCTTAGGCTTACGATGCTTTTGGGAAACGCAGCCCAGGCAGGTTAGGGTAATTAGGCAAGTTATTGTAAAATTATGGTTTGTTCTGTAGATTATCGGAAAAAAACTAGCTAAAAGGGGCTAATAATGTTGTCCCAAAAATGTTTTTTTTTTAAATAATAACTGCTTTTATTCTAGCCAAAATAAAACAAATAAGACTTTCTCCAGAAGAAAAAATATATCAGACATACTGGGAAAATATCATTGCTCTGTTAAAAATCATTTGGATTTGGAAAGAAAACAAAAATCAAAAGGGGGCTAATAATTCTGACTTCAACTATATATATATATATATATATATATATATATATATATATATATATATATATATATATATATATATATATATATATATATATATATATATAGGTAAGGGACAACGAAAAACATAATTAGCTTAATACAAAGAACATAAAACCATGTTGTTGTTGTTTTTTCAAATTTCAAAATAGTTTTTTTGGTTTTTTAGAGTAATATACTATTACTCTAGTAAAATATGCACATACTTTTAAAGACAAGCTTTATATACTGCTTAGTCACAGTCATGTCTTATGGCTCTACTATTCATACTGTGTGTTTTTAAAAGACACATCCAAAAGGTCTTTGCAGAACACACTAAATGCACACCAATAAAAAAATAAAAGCCTAAAAGCCTCAAGCTATGGGGCAGATTTATGGTTATATGGCTTTATACCTTCTGAGGTGCAGTCTTTCCACACACACACACACACACACACACACACACACACACACACACACACACACACACACACACACACACACACACACACACACACACACACCAAAAAGGCTTTTACAGTGTTTAATGTCCACAAAGCTAAGCATAATAACCAGTTCATGCAGCATCTTGTGAACACAAATTTCTCGTCATAATTTCACTAAAAATAAAGGAGTGTTTTTCACAGAGGAAGGTGACAAAGATATTAAGCAAGTACAAATATGTAATAATTCAATAAACACCATCCATCAAGAGTTAACATTTGCTTTAAAGATGGCAGAGCTAAATATAAGTCTGTGTTTTCCTCATGACATGGTGATATGCAAATGAGGAGGGCATGGCATGCGAGACGCGCAACAGTTTGCTTTGTGTTCTGATTGGCCTGTTGTCCACCAGAGTTTTACACTTGTGGAATTTACATAAGAACACGGAAACAGTGGTGTCTGAAGGTCACGGTATGTCCATTTCCATATACTGGTCTCTTATTATTCCACTATATGCATATGTATACTCAGATTTTCTTTGTAGGGCACCTTTAAGAGTTTAAATTAAAAACCTTTCAAATGAAAATTTATGCAAAATTTACTCGCCTTCAAATCTATATCTCACATGTCAACAGCCACATGCTAAGAAGAACAGTATCTACTGTATGTCCTCTATTGCTGTTTACAAGGGCATCTAAAAACAAATGAAAAGAGCGGATGGTGCTGCATTCTCTCTCCATTTTATTTGAAATAATGAACTTGAGTTCACAAAATACGTGATATTTGAATGACCCATACATCTTTATTCTTTGAGCAAGAATAACATCGACAGACAAACTTTCTGTCACACACCAAGGCTACCTACTGTTGGAAGTGAAACGTACTACTGTAATGAATAGGGCTGCACGATAGGCTACATGGAAAATATGTGATATTGCTGTTAAGTATTGCGATAGAAATATTTCTTGCCATCTAACATTTCCCTTAAAAAAAGGGTATTTTTATTAGCTTTTTGTTTGTTTGTTTTTATTTAGGTAGGAATCATACAGGTAATAGATATTTTTCTAATCAAATAAACTTTTCTGATCTAAAAAACTGTCAAGGTGCAAACATTTAGACACTAGGAACGAATGAAAACCTGTAGATAATCTGTCTCTAACTGCCGGTTGGTATTTTCTTCTCCAGTCACCAGCTCTAAATTAAACTTCCATTGCCTTTCACTTCATACCTTGCATTTTAGAGTTTTCGGCTCAAACCTTTAAAATTATATATATATATATATATATATTTAAAAATCATTTATTGCACCTCTCAGTGATATGAATATTGCATATACTGTTATTGTGGTAACAATAATTTATTTTTCCACATATTGTGCAATGTAATGTGTGAAGTGATGCTGACAATGTAGTGTGGATCCGAGTTGAGGCTTTATTAACAGGATGGTCAGAGGCAAGCAATAGTCAATACAGGGACAAACAGATGTACACAGGAAATCCAGAGTTGTGGTAAAATATCAGGCGAATGGTCAGTACAGGCAGGCAGCAGGCAACGTAAACAAGCTAACAAGGCGAGGGTCAGAGGCAAGGAAAGGAAACCATGTCATAATGCTCACCAAAACAGTATAACAAGACTCAGCACAGATACATGTGTGTTTGCTGTTTGAATAGTCCTTGTACTCAGTCTTTGAGCAGCTCCCAGCTGTGTGATCAATCGTGATCCGGAACTGGTGTATGTGTGGGGTGCATGACTGAATCTGTAGTCCATGTAACAGCAGATTTGTAGTTCTTTGGAAATCTGTGTTTTTACCAGCGATCTGCAAGGATCAAATCGCTGGTGACTATGACACAACCCTAGTACTGAACCGTACTGTTCTGAACCGTACTGCACAGTGGAAATGAGGCATAAATTATATTTATATTTTCACTTGTTACTTATATTTTTACTCTCATAGTGGAAATAACATTCAACCTTCTCACTCCTTGTGGATTAATGATGTTTTTCACTTCAAATTAGACGCTTTTAGTTTGGTGTGTAAACAATTGTTCTGATTGGTAGAATGTTTTTGTTTTGTTTTTTATTTATTTTTTTATTTATAATATATTTAGGGGTCAACAATTGCCACAATCGCTTTGGATTCTCGTTTGCTTCTCTCTCTCTCTCTCTCTCTCTCTCTCTCTCAATATCAAAATGTACAATAATAGTCTGAAATGTGTGATATTTGTACATTTTTGTAAAATCAGGAAAGAAAATTGGCATAAAATCTTTATTAAATGTTCAACTGAAGAAACAAAAGTCACCTACATCGTGGAAATGCCTTAGGGTACGCAATTTGTTTTTACGATTTTGGTGAACTATCCCTTTAAGAGCTCCAGTCATGTTGCCTACTGTAATACAAGTGCATAAATTACTTCTGCCTCATAAAACTGTCCTGTCTAAACAGTTTTTTCACAGATTCACCAAGATGCGACACAACATAGGGGCCACATTACCAGCCCACATGAGAAGCTTGTAATGAGGTCATTAATCAAAGTCAGGCATGCGTGGGAACTTGATTAAACACAACAGTGATGCCCAAGTCCCCTCAAGCTACTTCACTGCTGTCTATTTTGAGTTGAACTTTAAGAATTGAGAGCCCTGGCTGAGCAACACCCTTCAGCACACCTACATAAAAATGAGGAGAATGTGTTTAAATGCACTACCGTATAGACAGGGCCAGTCAGACAGGTCTTTAGCAGAGCTCGTGGCTTTGTATGTTGACGTCATTGCTTTCAAACTGATATAATGTCAAGTACAGTTCGAACATGTACTGTAATTGCTGAGACACGGTGGAATAAACCGAGAAACTATCAGGATGGTTGACTGTGGTCAGGCCTATGTGAGAGTTACTTGTGATGGCAGAAGCAGGGAAGAGTAAACAGAAGCAGCACTGGAATGTTTCAGATCAGGGGCTCTTACTCATGGCCAACGGGAAATGGGAGCTGGCAAGTGACGAGAAGAAATCCCTCAGTTCCCCCAAATGAGTAAGGGTTCTGATCAGAACCAGCAAAACGAGATCTCACATTAATTCTGCTGCCAAGCACACAGCTCTATTACTCAGCCTAAATTTGCTAACTGCTGGGATGAAATGAAATGATTATTGTATCGTACAATATAATTTTCGGGATGCTGCACAGGTCACATGCACAATACACAATTATAAATAAAACATATTAATACAAGAATTTTAAAATGACATTTTTATATAATTGGACTGTTATATAATTGGAACATATTTTATATATTTTTTAATGAAAATTATTCAATTATAGTTTTACAATAGTTACAAATTAAAACTTTACACACATTATGAAAAAATCTTTGAAAAAAAAATTATATTACATCATTCATTTATTTTCCTTCAGCTTATTCTCTATTTCAAAGGTAGCCACAGCAGAATGAACCACCAACTATTCACCAACATCAACACCAACTATTCCGTTCATTTTTTAGACGCAACCCATCTCTGGGAAACATTCACACAAACTCACTCACGCTTATACACTATGGACAAATTAGCCTATCAGATTCATCTGTACAGCATGTCTTCGGACTATGGGGAAACCAGAGCACCTGGTGGAAACCCACGCGAATGCAGGAAGAACATGAAAACTCTACACAGAAAAGGCAACAGACACAGCCTAGGCTCGAACCAGTGACTTTCTTGCTGTGAGGCGACAGCACTACCTACTGCACCACTGCGGATATTATATTATATGATATTATATGATATTATATTATATTATATTATATTATTATAATATAATATTATATTATATTATATTATATTATATTATATTATATTATATTATATTATATTATATTATATTATATTATATTATATTATTATATTATATTATATTATATTATATTATATTACACTATATTATACTACTTTTGGAGTTGTGACACACACAACACGCAACATGCAATTTATTTTGTTCTGTTTAAGGACCCTTTACCACCCAAACATCAGATATATAGTTACCATAAAATCTGCATTCGATTTTTCCGCAAAATAATCATGCATTTTAAAACAATTTGATCTATGACACACAAAAATCACATATGCCGCCTAATCAATGGCAAGATACTGTAACTTTTTTGTGTAATTCTTGCTAAATGGCTACTGTTCATGTGCTGTCAAGAATGGCCATCAAACTGAGTTATGGGAGATCTAAAGTGAATGGTCACCCAAACAAATGCCTCAAGCTATATGCAGCACTTTCAGAGGTTTAGCAGAACACAAATATTTACATTCCTCTAAGCATGCGATTCAGGCACTTCCACATACTGAACCGTCTGATCCTTTGACTCACTTTGAATAACACAAAAGTGTTCAAAAGCTCAGCAAGACACTGCTTTAAATAGAACTGAAAATGTTTTTTTCACAATTTTAGGGATCAAAACAGACAGAAGTGATGTCTATTGTTCAGGCCCTCAAAAGGCTGACATCAATGAGACGCTGTGTATTCAATTGAACAAAGTTGCATAACTATCTGGATTGCTGAAATCATTAAAACACATATTTATTTAAGCTTAAAAATAGTTGAAAAACAAAGTACTGAACACATCTAAAACATCAGATTTATCAAACCATGACTCATTATCCCTAATCTGAAAGAAGCACTTTGTAAGTCATATTTCCACTGGGAAATGACACAGGATGAATACTGTTGGCCTCACAACTATTAAATAACATTGTAATGACCAAGGCAATTATGGGTCAAATTAAAGTCCTTTTCACACTGACACTAAAATGATCTAATAGTTCATAGTTATTCCAGAAAAATCAACATCCTCAAAAGAGACAATATGCCTTCAGTAGTTTAGGCAGAATATTATAAAGCACAGAGAATTCTTTTGTGCACACATAAAACGAAAATACAGACTTTATTAAACATTTTCATCACCTCCATGTCATAGGGTGCATGAGCTCTGTGCTGATGTAATCACTATCCCTAGCAAGCATGCCCACCAAATGCACCCATCCGCCACTCAGTCAGACTACGTGTACCACAACGTTTTGCACCTCACACCTGATTCACATGAACTTGAGTATTGAAACATAGGGAAACACTTCATAAAGGTTTCTGGTTTTCCTGTATTTTGTCTTGTCTGCCTTGTTTTTGTGATTTTTGACTTTCTTTTGGATTATTTGATGATTATTTGCTGCCTGCTCTGAACTAGGCCTGTTTATTTGAACACACTTGTGAATTACCTGTGTGTAACTGTTTGCTCCTGCCTTAACCCCTGCCTGCTGACCATCCTCCTTTTAAATAAAAACTGCATTTTGAACTTTACCTCAGTTGTCACAACTTCATTCATAACATATATCCCCCCACTCGGTACCCATATACAACTTCCTCAGCTTGTAACAAAGTACAGGTGCATCTGAGGAAAACATCAATAGATGTCTGAGCACAACACACAAAGAACACATCATTCTTGTCAACATGCACCCTATACTGACACTGAGGATTAGCTGTTGATTAGCAATTTTTGATTTTTGAGCGCACAAAATGATTTCTGTAACTTCATAATATTCTGATTGAACCACTGAAGTCATATGGTTTGTTTTGATGATGTTTTTTGTAATTTTTCTGGACTTGTCAAGCCGGGAATGTTGCTGTCTATAAAGGATGAAGGAGGTCTCGGATTTCATGTAAAATATCTTTGAAATGACATGAGAATGAGTTTCATTTTTTAATGAACTAATCATTTAAACTCATCTAAATATTTTCAACTATGTAAAAAGTATAAACTGTCTGCCAAATTGCATCTCAATAAAATATAATTAAACTTTTAAATCCATTTACAGTGTTTTTCATTCATTCAATCATTCAATCATTCATTTTCTTTTCGGCTTAGTCCCTTTATTAATCAGGGGTCGCCACAGCAGAATGAACCATCAACTTATCCAGCATATGTTTTACGTAGCAGATGCCCTTCCTGCCGCAACCCAACACTGGGAACCCATACACACTCTTTCACACACATACAATACGGCCAATTTAGCTTATTCGATTCACCGCATGTCTTTGGAGCACCTGGAGGAAACCCTCGCAAACACACGGAGAACATGCAAACTCCACACAGAAATGCCAACTGACCCAGCCGGGGCTTGAACCAGCGACCTTCTTGCTGTGAGGCAATCATGCTACCCACCGCGCCACCGTGACACCCTACAGTGTTTTTAAAGCTTATTTTTAATAGATATCTGAGTAAGCTAAAATGCAACACTTTCATTTAAAATTGGAAACGTCTGGGTCAAGAAGGATCCACTTGATGCAGTCTTTGTTGTCCAGGAAATGAAGGACAAATATCTAGGCCACAACTGAAGGAGACTTTGAATAAGGACAGCCTTCACTGACTGTGGTGATGCATTTGTTCTCTTGAATGTGGGACCTTAGATTGGGACATATACATTATATATTTTCAAGACATTTACCTTGAAAATCAAGGCGAAGGTCTACACAACCTACATTCAATTTTTTAAATCATTATTGTTACCTGTTAGCACAACACCAACAGTGTTGTAAATTACAAGACATAATTATTTTGACAGCAGATATGCAACATTTTATTTTGTTAAAGTAACATTTACTAAGTAACTTCACCAATCTGATATGGTGCCTTTAAACCAGAACATTCAGATGTTTTAGAAACCTGAATTCAGAACATATTTCCGCATCATAACAAAGCATATGCAAATGCATGAATAGATCATACTCCGATCATTGAACAGACTTGGCTGCACTGAAGAAACAAGAGAAAGATTGGTTCAAAGAGTCAGACAATTTTGCAAAAAAACAGAGGCACTATTGAGCTAAAAACAAATATCCAAAAGTGCTGTCTTCCTCAATATCCTCTACAAAAGTTCACTGTTATAGCTTTCTTTGTGATGTTCTCACTTTCATTTACCTCTAAGGCCTGTGGGAATATTTGACCACTTGTCATTCTGTAGCCCTGAGTTGAGTTGATGAGTAAACATAGCCACGGTCACCTCAATAGAAGCTATACAGCACAAACACACACTCACAAAAATACCACGTCAGGGCTCACTACTCCCTATTCAACCCTTTCTACCCAAACAAACCAAAAAGTACTCATCAAATTCTGCACAACCTAACTAAGATGTTAAAACTCTGTATAATTAAGGATTTTATTTGCATTTAAACATATTGGGAGCTGTTTTATAGCCAAGCAAACATTAGCTACAAATGTGTGCATACTGGTAATGATTAACAAGAGTATTTCCAGTACATCTCGTGTCTGCTATTGATGCACACAAACATTAAATATGGAAGAAAACTGAACAATACTTGATATCTAGTGCATGCAGTCCCCTTGACCTGCTTTTAGAGCACAGTAGGACAGGTAAAGCCACTAAATATGGCTGCTAATGCAGATGAGAGAAACAGGAGAGGCAAGGTGAGAGGAGCTGAATACAAGCGGGCAGGAGCACAGCGACAATGATCTCATTTCACACCTGAATGCCCAGCTCATGCTTCTCAAGACCACCTCCTTAATGAAACTAGGGCTGCATGTTATTTTTACTGAGATAAAAGAAGATTTCACATAAGTAAATCAAAACAGAAATTTGGTTAAAAATGTAGGACATGAAAAGCTGCATTTATTTGATCCAAAATACAGTAAAACAATAATTTTCTCAAATTGCACTTGAAGGAATAGATCATTAAAAAATGAAAATTAGTCACTGGTTTCCAAGTTCTTTTTAAACTTTCATGAGTTTCTTTATTCTGTTAAACAAAATTATTTTTTTCCTGTAAAAAAAAAAATATATATATATTTTGAAAAATGTTTTCTATTGATGTCCTTAAAAAACAAATAATCAAACAAAAAGTGCTCAGGGGTAGCTTAATTAATGTGGCGGTGCTCTTCGGGTTAGGAACTTATCAGAATAAACAAAAACAATTAAGTCCAAGGTACTCAAAAAAGATTCCGAGTACCTTGGACCTAATTTTGCTTTTTATTCTAATATGGTTACCAATTTACAACTTTTTAACAATATTTTTTCTTTCGTATTCAACAGAAAAAAAATTCAAACAGGTTATTGACAAGTAAAGGGTGAGTAAACGATGACAGAATTTTTTGTTTTCTATGAATTTTGACTTTAAGTAGGATTTAATCCTCCAGAAGGCATCTTAATATTGTGATTTGGAGCTCAAGAAACCTTCTTCTTATTGTTGTTGTTATTATTATTATTATTATTACCAATAAATGATACAACTCTTTGAAAAACGTGCATTACTTAACACTTTAGTAAAACAACAAATGTTTTTTAGATTCTTTGATTATTAGAAAGTTTTATGTTTGTACTATAATAAATGATTTGATTCATTTTCATGTCATTGATTATCATTCATCTTTTATAAGTAAAAAAATTATAATAAATCTTACTGATCCTAACCTTTTGAACAGTAGTCTATGTGGACGGCTTGTAGATAGCAACACTATAGTTCAACAAAATACAACAACAACAACAAAAAAACAACAACAAGATCTTCAGAATGTGACTAACTTTACATGTAATACGGTTGACATCAACAGGAACAACCAGTCGCTACAAAGAAAAACAAAGACTCCACGTATACGGGCTAGATTAGACAAATATGCTGTTTGACATATGGTGCGCATCTCAAATTAAAGGTCAAAGGAGAATTTCCAATTAAAGGTTTATTTAAGTCTGATTGATGTCTTAATTCAACCTTTTCAACTTGTTCAGTAAACAAACCTTGTAAACTTTAACTTGAACACATCAGTGGATTTAATCTTTTAGGTTTAATATACTTAAAGTGAACTTCTTGGATATTTTAATAAGCACAATTCAGTTTGGTTCAGAGACCCAGCAATAAAACAGCATCAAAGACGACAGCTGATACTGAGGGAAGTTCACTGCCATGCCTACTAATATATATGTGCTGATGTTTAAAAATAACCTGATTGAAAGCACTGACTCATAAGGATCACAAATTTCAGCCAACCTAGTGCACCTTTCTCTTGTTTAGGTGAGGCCTGCTGACTCTTTCAGAAAGACTATGGATTCCTCAGCAATCCTGTAGCCTTGTGACATACAAGCTTTCAATAGGGGGATGTTACTCAGCATGTACCGCCTCTCTGCCGCTCTTAATGCAAAACATATGCTGCCATACTGACCTACTATGCAGCATCTGGCAGAGAAAGAAAGAGAAAAAGAGGAGATAGTGCAGAGGAGGGAAAAAGAAAGTGAACAAAGCTTGCATTCCTCCACCCTATCAGACAAATATTAACCTGTAAATCTGCTTATGAAATGTGGACACCAGATACACAGGGCCTAGATAGAACAAACAGTGTAGAGGAAACAAGATAGGTGTTGATTTAATGCATTCTTTAATGCATTTCATTTAGAAGAATAATCTTATTTGGATGTTTGGGTGATAAAACAAAATTTATGGTCTGTTGAACTTGAAAAAGTCTTGGGAAATACAGTCAAAAATAATTATGTATGCAGTAGCAGTGATCTTTTATCAAAGTTGTCCTACATTCAAATGTTTTCTAAGTAAAAATACAGACTATTATACATTTTTAACATGATGCACCCAAAGATAACCCAAAGTCATTTACTGTTACAATAGTTTACATACCAATAAATCTTGCCATATTTTGAACATATTTAGAACATCAACAATCATTCAATTCTGTATTGAGAGCATCACAATGGAGATCAGGAAAACTAATAAAATGTCATTTTATATGTGTATACAATGTTACCAAGCCCTTCATGTCAAATGATAACACATTGACTACAAAATATGACATGATGTATTGCCTCACTGTTAACTTTGATATATCTGGGAGGTTTTGTGATTCAAGATGATATAACCTGTTTACTTATTTATTGTATTAAGATGCACCTCTTTGGTATATTTCTTCTTTTAGATGTTGCCAAGCTTCTCATGTTAAATGATAACATATGGACTGAAGAAATATGGTACACACTGTTTTGTCACTGTCGATTCAGAAAGTCTGGAAGGATATATAAATATTTAAATATTATTATTATTTTTTTCTTTCAATGCCATAGTTGTGGTAGGGAAGGGGGTAATGTACCGCTTTAAAATGTAAATGCAATAACTCAATAAATAAACATTTAAAAAATCGTTATATGTCGCAACTGTTTTTCAAATCG
This sequence comes from Danio rerio, assembly GCF_052040795.2. Taxonomy (NCBI): domain Eukaryota; kingdom Metazoa; phylum Chordata; class Actinopteri; order Cypriniformes; family Danionidae; genus Danio; species Danio rerio. The sequence goes on from NC_141027.1 coordinate 30,725,644, forward strand.
CTTGTTTTTAGTCATTTGGCAAGAAGTGGTCACTTTCTATTTTAGGGTACACTTAAATACCATTAATAATACCATATAACTTTTGCCTCAAACGACTAATTTGTTGCTTATTAATAGTTATTAAGGTGGCAGTTAAGTTTAGGTATTGACTAGGAAAAAAGATGTAAAAGAAGATCATGCAGAATATGTACTTTATAACTACAGTACTAAACAGTCAATTATGTAATAACACTCATGTAATAATCTACTAGTTAATAGTGAGAATTGTTAAAGTTTTACTCAAGAAGTTTTTATTCATTTAAAATATAATAAATCTGAGTATTATCACTTATCATTTCATACATTTTAATAAGTACAAATCAGAAAATGCATATTTATTTTTATTTTACATGAATATATTTTTTTGCTTTTTTTTACTTTTATTTATTTATTTAGACTTTTTTAGTAAAAGCTACGGGAAACCGTTATTTAGAATGTCTTAATGGAATATTGACCCATATGGATAACCAAGTGGTACATTACATAATCAACCCAAATGGCTGTTGCACAGCTGGAATACATCATAAAATCAGGCATCGTTGTGTAACAGACATTTACTGCAAGTTCATATTTCAGAAATCATTCCATTTCCTTTGAGCTGTCATGCGCAAAATAAGCAGACTCATCAAGGACTCACTGACATACAGTTAAACTACTGCAGTCAAAACAAAACAGATCAAAATTTCACCTATTAATTCCATAGATGGCCCGAGATGCTTGTAGATCACACAAAAAGCCTGGCCTCGTATGTGACATTATATCATTTAAAATGGGTTCACAGAAATGTCAACATTTAAGATTATGCTGGCTTGCCCTGCACACTGTGAACACAGTTTCAGCCTCATTTATAAATGCAATCAGCACTAATTAATAGATCCTTAAAGGGTTAGTTCACCCTAAAATCCAAATTTACTCCCTGTTTACTGCTGCCTCAAGTGGTTTCAAAGCTTTTTGGGTTTCTTTTCTATTTCTTTCACACACACAAAAAAAATATTGGAAACACTTTAGTTTAGGTTACAATTCATATCATTTACTACTGGCATATTAACTGCCAATTATTTACATATTAACTGCTTATTAACACCTAAAAATTAATAGTTTGGTGCTATTTTATATCCCTGATCCTACCCAATACCTAAACCTCCCTACTTCCTTACTATAAAAAGCAGCTAATTAGTAGTTCATTGAGCTAAAGGTTTTCCCAGAGATGGGTTGCGGCTGGAAGGGCATCCGCTGCGTAAAAACATGCTGGATAAGTTGGGGGTTCATTCCGCTGTGGTGACCCCGGATTAATAAAGGGACTAAGCCGAAAAGAAAATGAATGAATGAATGAATGAATGAATGAATGAATGAGCTAAAAGTATCAGATAATGGTTGTCAATTACAGACTAATTAATTTTAAAGAAAGCTCTAAAGTGGTTACTATTGATGTCCATAGAACTATTAGTTTGGAAGACAATGGTCACCCAATTTACAAAATATTATATTAATAAGAAAAAAGAAACACAAACAGATTTGTGACAAGTGAGGGGTCAGGCATTTTTGGGTGAACTATCCCTTTAAAGGACCATATGATTTCAGCCAACAACACATACTTCTTCCTTGTGAGAAAAACACTTATGAAGCCTGAATTATATTTTTGCAATGTTTGTGACAGCACTGAACACCTACAGAAAGGGTTTGTCCCAAAGCCAAAAGGAAAACTAGTTCTACCGGCTTGCATGGCTTGCAGAGAATGTCTCTGCGTGCGCTTTAGAGACAGGTGAACTGGATTTTCTTGTTTTTCACCTGATCTGTACTTGTTCTTTACCAGCTGACAGGCTGAAGAAGAAAATACACTGAATGTGGGACAAGCAGCCTAGGGATAACACAAAGCTAAAATCAGTCAAGTGTAACAGAGGCCTAATATTCCTTGAGGAGCTTTAAGAAACCGGTGTCAATTTCCAACAGAACAAGTGAAAATGCTCTCATTGTGGACACAAGCATAAGCACACACTTATTCAAAGCAGGACCCAGCCCATCCTAATGAGAATGAGTACGGAAGCGAGTTTCACATGCAACTACATCTACCTGCATCTTTCAGTGAGCTGTAACCATAGACACCAATGTGTGCTACTTACAGTTTTACACTGTTATGTAAGACTAAGCCAGGTTAGCAAGACACAATATATTATAAAGAGTCTAAAACAATTGATCTAGGAAAAGTGAAAGAACAATAGTGATCTATCCAGGCTATTCAAACTGCCTGAAGACACACAGTGCCAAAAATAGCAAGAAACATGTAAGATATGTTTATAACACAAAGTGACCAGAGAATAACTAAAAGTAATCGGAAACCGTGCATCTCTGGTAAATTTAAGTATCTGCAATTGGTCTAGAATGAAAACAAAAATTTACTAGAAGTTTAAACTTGATGTGACCACACTGAAACGTCATTTACCCGATTTAACATTTCTGATGACAATGGATGGCATACAGTACAGTAGTATGGTTTTGTCACTATGAGTGAGATAATTTTAAAGAGTGTTAAAGCAATTTATTAGCTGCTAATTCTGGCTTGTAAATTATTAAACCAGTTGAAAACATTAACACCAAGCAGCTGTTATTACAACCTATGTTACGTCGATAAGGATGCTGTAAAACTGTTTCCAAAACAAGAGCAGTGTCCCTTGTGTTTCTCTCCGTAGGCGATACGCGACTGTGCTGTTAAGTATTTTCACTCACCATTTTTATTGGTTAATCACACTGCAGCCGACCTTCTGTTATAATCCGTTTTGTAACTGTTTATAGTAAAATAATAAACCTCTCTATTTCCCCGTGGCGATGTCACGGTCTCTTTTAGCCTCTGCTGTTGTAAACGTCTCCTCAGGACCAGTGTCGCCGCTCCATAATAGTGTGGACCGCACCGGTAAACGGCTCGAGCGCACTGACTGCACTGCACTCACTCAGCGTCTGCTGCACAAAGTTAAACTTTGTGACTGCTGGTTGACGGAATCAAAGAGGCAAACAACCCATAAATGGAGAATTTCGTGAGTTGCTTTTGGCCAATAGGAGCGCTGCTCGGCGCGTCATTCCAAAGGGAATCCCACCAGATGATTTCGGGTGTGTTAAAGCGCGTCCTATATGCGCAGCGAGGCTGCGTTAAACACTTTACAGCATCACTGCGCCAAAGAGCATAGACACTGAAGACACAAAGAGCTGAAGCAACAAATACAGAATTGTATAGTACTACAACTGAAGAAAACGTTAACGGTATAAACATCATGTGTATATAATGTTTTTTTTTTCCTTTTTCTTTTCATGTATTTATACATTTTCACCATTTATTTTATGAAGTATTTAATTTTCAATTCGTTTATTCTTTTCTAAAGGTTGCTTTTATTATTTCCAAAACATTGTGTATCTAGGCTATATTATATTCTTCATATTATAATATCATGATATCATTATAAGTAGCTGTATAATTACATCATAAACACTATAAATTCAGTTTTACATGTTATTAAGCATCATTCAATCGTTTTCTTATCGGCTCAGTCCATTTGTTAATCTGGGGTTGCCACAGCGGACTGAACCGCCAACCTATCCAGCATATATTTTATGCAGCGGATGCCCTTCCAGCTGCAACCAAGCACCCATAATATTAATTAAAATATTAATTAAAAATTATTACACATAAATAAAATCTCAACTTTGGAAGTATACAGTATGTTCGCTTTTTATTGCCTCATATATTAAGAAAACCTTTAAGAAAATTACATTTTTTAAATATGTATATATTGAATGATTAAAATAAAACATGCACCTGGATTAAAATACATTAAGATTTGCCTGTTTAAAAAAATAAATTTTATTGTCTTATTGAAATTGATATGGACGAGGCATATCTACACAGTAGGTAGTGCTGTCGCCTCACAGCAAGAAGGTTGCTGGGTCGCTGGTTCGAACCTCGGCTCAGTTGGCGTTTCTGTGTGGAGTTTGCATGTTCTCCCTGCCTTCGCATGAGTTTCCTCTGGGTGCTCCGGTTTCCCCCACAGTCCAAAGACATGCGGTACAGGTGAATTAGGTAGGCTAAATTGTCCATAGTGTATGAGTGTGTGTGTGTGAATGTTTCCCAGAGATGGGTTGCAGCTGAAAGGGCATACGCTGCGTAAAAACTTGCTGGATAAGTTGGCGGTTCATTCCGCTGTGGCGACCCCAGATTAATAAAGGGACTAAGCCGACAAGAAAATGAATCAATGAATGAAATTGATATTATATTGTCATTTGAAAAAATCTGTATAATTAGTTTTCTCGGTGAATGCTTTAAAATGTAAATTATCCCCTTGATACAAAGCAATCTTTATATTTTTGTGGGAACCATGATAGATTTAAGCTTTTAAGATTACTTTAGAAAGTTCAAAAACCATTGACGGTCCATTTTAATTGTATAATTTAATATTTTATCAAACTACTGCACTTTTAAAAACAGAAGGGGCCACTAAAAAAACAATTACTTTCAAACGTTTGACTAGCCGTGTGGTTATTTATTTTAAATATTAATTTTATTTCCTAACATTATAGATTTTAAAATAAATCTATCCATCTATATTTTTCAATCTTACTATTAGTGCTGTCTGTCTGCCTGTCTGTCTATCTTACTATTAGTGATGTCTGTCTGTCTGCCTGTATGTCTGTCTATCTATCCATCTATCTATCTAAAGGTTTTTATAACATTATATTTTCTTACCAGTCGGTTACAAAAAAACATTAAGGTAGACATGGATGATAAAACAGAAGCATTAATTTATAACTCTTTAATGTATAAATTGTTTCATTAATAACAATAATTTAATACATAATAAATACAAATATTCAGTTCATATTTATTTACTTATTATAAATTTTGCATTCTTCTTATGCTTTAATCCAAAATATGTTTTCATTTCATCATATTTTCATCACCTCATCCGCACTGCTCTCCTGACAATCCAGCAGGTGGCAGCAGGAGTCCATTAAACACTTGCATGATGTGAAAACTATCTATTCATTTGCATATGCAATTTTTGACATTGCAGTGTTTAAAATTATTTAAAAATTATTTAAACACTGGGCATAAGTTAAAAATAATAATAAAGGTTATTCTCTACATTCGATTATTAAATGTACATCATTTACAGTAGGCTCAATTCCAACTCAAAATTCCTACATTAAATTATATAAATGATTTAAACCACTTGATATATTCTTTGAAGTCCCAAACATAATGATTATTCATATGTAAATAAAAAATAATTCGCTTCAATGGTCCACAGGGCTCGCCATAGCTCACTCCTCCTGCTTTTTGTGGTCCAGAGCTCAAGCACGCTGCACCTCCCCATTCCTCCACTAATAAACATGGCTGAACTGAAAACGGACGGTGAATTACAGGACTGAACGCGTCTGCAGCAGAAGCACAGGACTCACACACATACACACTCTCCCTCAAACTGTTGATTCAGGCAAGAAGACTGAACATGACGTGAACGTTTATACGGGGAAACTAAAGCAGCAAAAAGTTTGACAGCCGCCAACGAAGAGAGACTTCAGCGGGACAGACAGAGACTGAGCTCAGATACAACTGCACACTGAGCAGATACTAAATACTGCTTTTGCATTTATGGAAATTATTCTTTAAACGCCTCTTCTACTGAAGAAACCGTGGATTTGTGGCTCTGAGCTAGCACAAAACAGTTTTGGTTTACGTTTTAAGATTCTTAAGCTGCTCTTGTATGGATTTACTATTCGCATTTTTGTTGTATCGGCTCGTGTAAACGATGTTCTCCGGTAAACAAACCAAGCCGACTTTCAAGTCTTATCTTCCTCCACTTCAGGTGAGTGAGATACTAGCTTGCTAACGACTAGCTGATAAAAAAACACAATGACATATTCATTTCTTTAACTATTCTTGACTAGATATATGTTAGGGGAACTCTTTCACCCCATATGTTTGACATCTGGAAGACTGTAAACAAAGTTAAGTGTAAGTGTAGTTAAGCCTTCACTCGGTTGGATAACTTTGGTGTCAGTTCTTCACTGTGGTAACTTTTAAGGTAATAACTATAATAAAAAAAAAAATATATATATATATATATATATATATATATATATATATATATATATATATATGGTACTTCCATGAGACATGGAGTAAGATACAGGGGAAATGCCAACTTTATAAGGATGAAAATGTGTAACCTATTTAGATATACATTCAACTTTACATAACTTAATAACAAATAAGTAGCCAGGATGTTTAAAATTTAACTCATGGGGTAATGAATTATTATAACCCCATGGACAGTGAAAAAAAAAGCTTTTTCTCCTCTAATCTAACATTAATGTCCACAAATTCCTTATTCATAAAAAAAACTCTGATTTTCAACATAATACAATGTGGTGCTGTTGCTCACTATTTTTTTAGACCCATAATTAGATAATTTAGCTTTATTATGACTATCATTGTATTGCATACTTGTACAGTGAGTTATAAGTGTTTATGTTTCACAGACCGATTTGAAGAAAAGTCCACAACTGCCTATCAAGAAGCTAGAAGCAAAACTTTTACCGGGTGAGTGATTTCAAAACTACTTCTATCACAACAGCTCACAACCTTCAAGGTTAGGTTGGTGTGGGTGACTATTTGAAGTTTCACAGAGTATGTTTGATAGTTCAAACCACCAGTGCGTATTTCAGGAAACACGATTTCAGTGACTACCCTGGTAAATTAAAATTTAACAAACTCTGGTTATTCATGTTCAAAATGATGAGTTGATTTGTGCTACTTCTCTATTTCATTGTATGCTGCACGACTAACCATGCTTTGGAGCAGGTTTTTGTTCTTGTTTTGATCTCACAAACTGATCAGCTGTCAGCAAAGTGACAGATGTCTGACAGTGAAATAACTTCACTATGTATTGCTATGTAGTCCCTTTATTAATCTGGGGTTGCCACAGCGGAATGAACCGCCAACTTATACAGCATATGTTTTACGCAGCGGATGCCCTTCCAGCTGCAACCCATCTCTGGGAAACATCCATTCACACTAATTCACACTCATACACTACAGATAATTTAGCTTAGCTGTACCGCATGTCTTTGGACTGTTGGGGAGACCGGAGCACCCGGAGGAAACCCACGCAAACGCATCGGAGAACATGCAAACTCCACACAGATGACCCAAACGCCAAATGACCCAGCCAAGGCTCGAATCAGCTACCTTCTTGCTGTGAAGTGACAGCACTACCGACTGCACCACTGCACCACTGCGTCTTCATTATATATAAGTTGAATACAATACATTTTCATTGTTATAATTTCTTGAATACAAATTATTGAAATGCGCTTGAAATCTTATTCAACAATATGGTTCTTGGGCAGCTATCATTCCACTCAAATTTCCTGAGGGATGAATAAACTGAAGCCTGCACGGTGGAGCAGTGGGTAGCAAAATTGCCTCTCAGCAAGAAGGTCACTGGTTTGAGTCTCGGCTGGGTCAGCCGACTGTGTGGAGTTTGCATGTTCCTTAAAATGAAGAACATTTGAACAAACTCTGAGTTTTAGATAAACCTGTTTCAGAGCAGAATCTGAATTTTCACAACAATTAACATTTTAAAATTCATTCATTTTTTCTCCTTTGGCTTAGTCCCATATTTATTAGGGGTCACCGCAGCGGAATGAACCGCCAACTATTCAGGCATATGTTTCTCCCCGTGTTTGTGTGGGATTCCTTCAGGTGCTTCGGTTTCCTCCACAGTCCAAAGACATGCGTTGAATAGGTGAATTAAAAAAAGCAAATTTATCTGTATTGTATGTGTGTGAATGAGAGTGTATGGGTGTATCCCAGTGATGGATTGCAGCCACAAGGGCATCCGCTGTGTAAAACATATTCTGGATAAGTTGGTGGTTCATTCCACTGTGTCGACCCCTGATTATTAAAGGTACTAAGCCAAAAGCAAAATGAATGAATGGATGAATAAACTGAAGCCGAAAAGTTGCTGTATATAATTGTACAGTAAGTTGCTTTGGTTTACATTTGAATGATGATTTCTAACACAGTGTGTTTTTGTAACTACATTTTGGTAGTGCTTTGTTGCTTTTTTCAGCTGTTCAGATGGACACATTTTGGTATATTATGAATTAACAGAAGGCCACCTGTTAGTTTCCATAGCAATTGGTTCTTTGCCCTTTTCTCTATTTTTTGCTATTGCATCACCAGTCGTCTTCTGCTATTGTGATGTAAACATGTTCTGTTCATTTGGCAAGAGACACATTTGCTTGACAGAGAAAGAGAGAGGGAGAGAAATAAAACAGAAATGAAATGTCTCGGCATTAAGTGATCACTCAAACATGATATTCACTAGGTCCTTCCTGTATACGAAACATTATCTTATCCAGCCTGCTTCCTGCACTTGTGCTGTCTCTGAATTTTTAATGCGTGGACTCGCATAAAGAGCCTGTGATCTGCCTTGGTTTGTTTTGGTTTTGATGCCAGTTGAAGAGTCTACAGAGGGTCTGTGATTCACTGCTTTCCTCTTAAAGGCATTTTTAATGCCCCACTTCCTGATTTTTGAACTGTAAATAGAGGCAAATATCTGAGGCTCAGCTGATGTGATAGATTTTTTTACAGACTCAGCTGATGTTATTGATTTTTGTTAACAGGGCAGTTGACCTCAAAATGGAAATCACTTCTACCAAACCCGTCTGTCATTCATCTGTGGAACATGAAAAATTTTCATTTAATTTCAAAAAGAGTCATTTTTTAGGAAGTGCACTGCTCTTTTATATTGAAATCTACTTCAAAATCGATGCAATATAAATAAAAGTGGTTATTACAGACATAATCTATTTCTTCTAACCCAAGTTTGTGTGATTGCTTTGAGAAACAGACAGACAAATGCTAAATCATTATTCACAGATAAGCTGTCCTAATTCTGTCTGGGTTTAACTCAAGAATTGCTTCGACCAAATCTATGAAGACTATCAGTCCAATTTTAACTGATTTATTCAGTCTTCACCAGCCATCATTGTGAACTGGATTAATTTATTCATTAAAAAGGATTTTACTCAAAAGAACAATTTAATGGCTTAAATTTGAATCTGTTTCTCATCTAAAGCCATTGTTTTGCTTAAAAAGATTTGTAAAACTGAATGCCAATCATATCTACATCTTTTGTGACACTTTTGTGACACTTCTTTGTCTTTTTAAAGCTTTAAATTTCCTCTTATAGCATGGGAAAGAGCGACCAGTGTGTGTCTTGTCTTCCATGGAGGAAAGACACATGGCTTATTATGAACATCACTCTTAAAAATAATGGTTCCAAAAGGGAGTTTTTGTAGTAAAAATAAGGAAACTTAATGATGATTAAGTCTTGAAGATAACTTTTTGTTGCAAAATATTTATATGGGTTGAATTTAAACAAACAAATTAAATTTAGTAATGTTCAACTTCATTTGTTTGTTTAAATTCAGCCCAAATAAACAGTTTACAACCACTTAACTAAACAAATTAAGTGAATTAAGTAAATTCAAGGAATTTTCTTTGTATAATTTTTGTCAGGTTTTCATCAAGTTATTGTAGAAAGAAATAAGGAAACTTTAGTGAACCGTTCTTAAAATAATTGTTGTTCCTTCTATATATATTTTTTCTGTTATTAAAAAAAACTTTTGTGCCATAGAAAGTTTTTTTTTTTATGTAACCAAAGATGTCATAATGTGTTAGGAGTGTATGATAATGTAATTTTAATTTGGGTGAACTATGCCTCAATGAGCTCTTGAACAAATATGGCAAAATTGTCCTCCACCTACTTCAACACTTTAACTAGATTGATGTTTGCTAAGTCAATAGACGAGCATGGCAACAACGAGTTTTTAGAATTTGCTATGATCTTGTCATTGCCGTATAACTAAGCACACTAGCATAAGGTGTGTACCATTCTTTTTCATTTGTACATTTGTTATTGCTAATGTCTTGGTACAGACTTCATGTTCTGACAGGTAGTTTATACCTCTCAGTTTAATACCTGCCTTTTGTTCTGTTCTACGTTTCTAACACTTGCAATTTTAGATCAGATATTTCCAAGCCATGAACAACACACGCGTCAGCTCCTGGTTTGTGATGGCTTTGCAGCTATCTTAAGCAACCAGACAGTTTTTCTGTTCCTAGAAGTGTTGGAAAACAAACAGAAAGGCGACCGTAGAGCTGTGGCATATGGGGAAGGACTCTGCGTTTAGGCGTTCACTCCTTATAATTAAGCAGCACAGCATGGACCTTCCCTGTTTCCAAAATAGAAGTGCTATATGCATTTTTAGTTCCTCATGTGGAATTAAAACCAAACCTCTCTTGTCACTGTGTTTTGCGGGCTGTGGTGATAGTAGGGTGGCACATGATGTGGTTCATTTTTGGCTTGAATACTGATTCTAGAGTACACTATCAAAATCTAGTGTCATGTTTTGTTGCCAGCTTCTTTGTCTGATGGAATACGCCTGGTTTCTTTTAATTTTATCGACCTTATTGTGCACACATTAGTGGACACAGCCATTGCAACCTTATTGGCTTGAGACTTCCGGTCTCATTGACTTCCATTGATTTTTAGATGATAAAAAGGCTTAAGCTACATGATATACACTGTAAAAAATGCTGGTTCCACATAATCGATTTACGTTAGGACAACATGAAGGAATTAAATTAACTGTGGATTGAACATAAAACAATTAAGTTTTCCAAAAAACATCAAGAATTGTGTTGTTTCACCTCATGTTATTCAAGTAGTTTAGGGCTGCAGAATATATTGTTTCAGCATGGCTATGGCAATGTGTTCGTTTAAAATAGTCACATTGTAGGATATGCAGTGTTGAGTATGTATTAGAATTTTATCATTTACATGTGTTTTTAAGGCCTGTGATTGTATAATGATTTTTAAAAGCATTCAGGTGTAAGAAATTGTACCATTTGTAACATTAATAATGATTAATTTTATTGAATTTCGTTTATTTTTTATAATTTAATTACTGTACCTGAATGCTAGTAGACTTGGAAAACCTAATGTCTTTTTCCTTATTGTATTCATAGATTGCTTATTAGATTTGATGGAGATGCACTTCTATGGCAGAATCATCTCTATCAATCTAACGTTATAAATTCCTTCCAAAAAAACATAAGTCATCTGGTGAAATTGCATTCATATTGCAAAATATATTGCAGAATAAAAAGTAGCACACTGTTACATTTTTCCAATATCGTGCAGCCCTAAAGTACTTTGAACAAACATCATTTTTTGAGTGTATTATACTTGATGATGAGGTATTTTCTTATTATATAATTTTTTTTAGATTTTTTAATATTTTTATGTATAGTCTTAAACACATTTGTTTGTCGAGCAAGTAGTTTGACCAGTTTTTTCGCTGTTTGTTTGAAGTCATTTCTCTCATAGCTGACTGAATGGGAAGTTCTGGGCAGAAACAACCTTACTTTCACATTACAGAATAAAGTAAATACACTACTAATTAAAAGTTTCAGTAAGAGTAAGGGAAATCATTACAGAAATAAATAATTCTTTTAATTGTTACAATTTGATTTTAAAATGGTATTATTACTCTGAGATTTCTGTATCTTTGATCAAATTAATGCAACCTTACTCAGAGAAAGTTAGAGATGCACTTCAAAGTCACAAACTTTGAAACTGAACCGCTTGTGTTGCACTGATAAGTGTAAACCGATATCTTGTTTGCAATGAACATTAATTGTTGTGAGCTTGAAATGTTTAACATTTAAGGATGTTGGTTTGTTTTTTATAACTTTCTTCTCCAAATAACAAAAAATCAGCTGTTTTGTGCAATATGGTATACAATTTTAATCTTTGAGGTTTTCTGAGGAATAGCGCTATTAAATTGTTGGTGTTTTATAGATTTGTTTTAAGTGAGCATTAAATAAATGTATTTTAATCATAAACATCGTACATTGAAAAAGATGATGTCTGCAAAATTGTTGCAAACAATTTATATGGGTTTAATTTAAACAAAGAAATTAAATTTAGTAATGTTCAGCTTGATTAGTTGATTCAAATTCAGCCCAAATAAATTGTTTACAGCAGGGCTGTCCAAACTCGGTCCTGGAGGGCCAGTGTCCTGCATAGTTTAGCTCCAACTTGCTTCAACTCACCTGCCTGGAAGTTTTTTTTATACCTAGAAAGAGCTTGATTAGCTAGTTCAAGTGAGTTTAATTGGGGTTGGAACTGAAATATGTAGGACACTGGCACTCCAGGACCGAGTTTGGACACCCCTGGTGTACAACCACTTAACTTGAAAAAAAAAAGTGAATTAAGTAAGTCCAAGGAATCATCTTTGAATAATTTTTTCAGTGTACTTGGGAGCACTATACTGAAAAGGTCATAATGGCTTTCTTGTTGCAGACATGTAAAAAAAAATGAAAGACTCATCAACTACCATACTCTGAGAATGTTTTAGTGACTCCTGCATGTGGTGTCATTTTAGAATAATGTGTCCATTCAGATTAACTGCTCCATTTAAATCTCTCCACCACTCCCTACACACACATGGAAGTCCAATGGTGCCTTGTCATCTAACAAAACATGGTCCTTGTCTCATGAACGGTGTCCTTTTACAAACCCACGCACACATTCTCTTTTTCTCTCTCTCTCTTTCTCTATCAGTCTCTCTGTTAGGCCTCTTCGTGCCTCTTATCATGTTGCTCTGATCCACTGACGTGTAACTTTTGCACAATGCAACAAGAGAATTCCTCTGCAAACCCGATCTGTCTTTAAGAGCAGAGTGTCTTGCACTTGCAATATTTAGCATCTTCTCTCCCTACTTTAGCCAACAATTTTACTCTTTAGCTCTACCATAATTTTTGTCCAAAGTCAAAGCTAAAAGACACAAGCGAAGGTGTACTGATCAAACATGCCACCCATTAACCCCCCTTTTCTAACAGGATGTATACACAGGAAGCCTGATCACATGGTCATACCTAAATATTTGATGCTGTTATTTTTAGATGCTCACTGACTTCTGCTCAAATTATTTCATCATGCACATTTGTTGTCAAGTGTGGTGTGGCTTAACCGTCAAGAACAGCCATTTCTGAAATATCAAGTAATCATCATCGGCCATAATATGTTGTGTATTTTGTCATCGGGTTGTAGTTATACTGTCATTCAAAGGATGGGGGTCTATACGATTTATTTATTTATATTTTTTTGTTATAAGTCTTATATTATGAAAAAAGCTGTGTTTATTTAATTAAGAAAATGTATAATAATATTTTGAAACATATTAATTTTTTTTCGTTGTAAAATGTATTATTTTGATTTTAGAGATAATAAATGTATATTTTTTAAAGAGGTTTTAACTTGCATTTGAATCACAGTGTATTTGATAACATTCGTAAGTATTATGCAAATTGAGCAATGAGCTGACATTGCATTTAATCAAGAAACTGATCTTTACTGATTGTTCTTTGGTTAGCCAATAAACAAATATTTCAGAAGCGTTGGCTGCGTTCACAGTGCTTCTGATAATCTACCATCTGCATCCCCTTCCCACTAGCAGTCTAGACTGATCTTCTGCTGTTTACTGGTAAATAAGAGAGGATGAGCTGCTGGTTAATCCCTGTAAATCAGAGGTTAGACACACGTTGATGCGTCTTCATGGCCATTTACAGGCTTGGCTGCATGCCGAGCGGAAGAGGAAGTTGTTTAAAATTTGCGACCGGGTGTGTGTCTGTGAAAAGATGTGTAATAGAGATAGTGGGTCTTCATACTGAGATACATACAGATAAATTGAGCTATAAATATGCCTGTGTGCATCTGAAGATTGAAGTTTTTATATAAATGTCTATGTTAAACTGATAATAATGAAGGTCCCACTTTATATTAAGTGGCCTTTACTACTGGGAACTTTCATTGGAAAATAAGTACAATGTACTTATGCTTATAATGTATTGCACAACTCTTAAGATGCCACTGAGGTGGGATATGGGTAGGGTTAGGGATAGGTTAGGTGGTATGGGTAGGTGTACATGTGGGTTAAAGTGTAAGGGATAGTCAACAGTTTAATTATTAATGTAAGCACACTTTTTTAAAAAAAAATGAAGGGTTCCACACAATTCGTTAATGTTGTCTCAACACAAATTGATTAAGTTAACATAACAAATTTGAAGTGGATTGACCCTAAAACAAATTAAGTTTCCCCCAAAATCTCCAAAATTGTGTTGTTTAAGCTCATTTTAGTAGTTTAAATAAGCAGCAAACATTTTTGAGTGTAGAATTTAGTTTTAGATGTAGTTACATGCAAATAATTTTTATGTACAAGTAGTTTAAAAACTTGTCTGTACAGAGCATCCGGAAAGTTTTCAGAGCGCTTCACTTTTTCCACATTTTTTATGTTACAGCCTTATTCCAAAATGGTTTGAATTCATTTATTTCCTCAAAATTCTACACACAATACCCCATAATGACAATGTGAAAAGATTTTTTGAAATTGTTGCAAATTAATTAAAATAAGTATTCACAGCCTTTGCCGTGAAGCTCTAAATTGAGCTCAGGTACATTCTGTTTGCACTGATCATTCTTGAGATCTTCCAGCAGCTTAATTGGAGTTCACCTGTGATAAATTCAGTTGATTTGACATGATTTAAAAAGGCGTACGCCTGTCTATGTAAGGTCCTAGGGTTGACAGTGCATGTCAAAGCACAAACTAAGCATGAGGACAAAGGAATTGTCTGTAGACCTCCGAGACAGGATTGTCTCAACGCACAGGGCTGGGTAATGTTATAGAAAACTTCTGCTGCTTTGAAAGTTTCAATGAGCACAGTGGCCTCCGTCATCCTTAAGTGGAAGATGTTTTGAACCACCAGGACTCTTCCTAGAGCTGGCCCGCCATCTAAGCTGAGGGATCGGGGAAGAAGGGCCTTAGTCAGGGAGGTGATTAATAACCTGATGGTAACTCTCAGCTCAAGTGTTTGTGGAGAGAGGAAAACCTTACAGAAGGACAAGCATCTGTGTAGCCATTCACCAATCAGGCCTCTATGGTAGAGTGGACAGGCGGAAGCCACTCCCCGCCTGAAATTTGCCAAAAGGCATCTTGGGACTCTCAGACCATAAGAAACAAAATTCTCTGGTCTGGTGAGGTTACAATTGCAGTATGATGAATGCAGCAATGTACAGAGACATCCTAAATGAAAATTTCTTCAGAGTACTCTTGACTTCAGACTGGGGTGATGATTTGTCTTCTAGCAGGACAATGACCCAAAGCACATCGCCAAAATACTAATGGAGTGGCTTCACCACAGGGAATGTCTATGAGTGGCCCAGCCAGAGCCCAGACCTAAATCCTATTGAACATTTCTGGAGAGATCTAAAAATGGCTGTACACCGTCGCTTCCCATCCAACCTGATAGAACTTGAGAGGTACTGCAAAGAGGAATGGGCAGAAATTTCCAAAGACAGGTGTGCCAAGCTTGTGGCATCATATTCAAAAAGTCTTGAGGCTGTAATTGCTGCCAAAAGTGCATCAACAAACGATTGAGCAAAGGCTGTGAATACTTATGAATGTGATTTTTCAGGTTTTTTATTTTTAATAAATTAGGAACAATTTAAAAAAATCTATTTTTCACATTGTCATTATGGGGTATTGTGTGTAGAATTTTGAGGAAATAAATGAATTTAATCCATTTTGGAATAAGGCTGTAACATAAAAAAACGTGGAAAAAGTGTAGCGCTACTTTCAGGATGCATTGTACATAAGTGTACTGTACCAAATTATTTAATTAAATGTAAGTACATAGAAATTAAGGCCACTTAATATAAAGTGGGACCTTAATGAATTACCCAGTGGACATTTTGATGTCAAAATGACAAAGACATCAAAAAATGCAAATCAATTTGATGTCAAAACATTGACGCCAATTTGACATCCACAAGTTGACTTCCTTTCGACCACCAAAATAACAACACAAGAAGTAATATAAGAGGTTTTATTTTTCTAAAACCTTCAATTGCAAATGGCAAATTTACACAGAATTTTGGATGTCTGTAGTTCATGTCAAAACACCATCAAATTGACATCTATTGTGTCAAAGAACTGTAATCAGTGTAAAGGACTGTCCTGTCACTGTTTGACAAAAGTGTCCTCAAAAGTGCCAAAAGTGGCCTCAAGGTTGTTAATTGACATAAAATTGATTTGCATTTTTGACTTTTTATAAATGTTTTTTTTTTTTTTTTTTTTTTTTTTTGTGGCGTTTTGAGATGAAGGTGCCTGCTGGGCAACAGATTACTCAGGTTTTCTAATAAATATATAATAATAAGTATTGAATAAGTAGTGGTGGATATGAAGTACATGTGTACTTTTGTTGTAAAAGTCAGTCAGTACTGTGTGGGCTCAGATTCCAAACAAGTGTAGTCATAAGAAAATCATGTCATTTAGTAAAATGTTCACCAGTATTTGTGCCTGTGATGCAAATCTTCTCACAGGACCCAACCTCCATCTTAGCTATCCTGCACCCTGCCCTGCTGTAACCCCTGAATCCGTCCCAGCTGTGAGACAAACACTCCTTACTGCGCTCACACATAAAGTGCTCACAGCTGGGGTTTGTGTTTTCTTCTCCCTCACTCTTCCTCTCAGCGACTTGATTATTCCTTTCCAGCATACGCACATCTCTGTTCAATTTTGCCTCTTAATGTGTCTGGATGATCCTTAGAGCCAGCAGAAGAGGAAGTGCTATGTTTAGAGTGAAGCAAAATGTGCTTTTCCTTTATTTCCATATGTGTGACTTATGTAGTTCAGCCAAAGACAGAAGTAGACATGTCTGCTAAAACAGATTTTAACAGTGCAATTTAAAAATGAGAGTTTTGGTTTGTTTAGATAATTAGAAAGTTCAACAGCAATTAGGGGTGTGCGATTTGGGGAAAATATCTCATTGCAATTTGTTTTTTACATATATTGCGATTTCGATTTGATTTGCGATTTCACTTTGTAAGCTTCAGCTCAATAATGTTTATTAGCTAAAAAAGGAACTGAAATGATATTAACTTACTCCAACATTTATTCAAATAAAACACCATTTCTTTTTGCTTGAGCAAACAGTAAGCACAAAGAAAATGACCTTACTTTTCTGTAAATAAGTTCAACTAAATAGTGTAGTTTATTATACAAACAAAAAAATAATAATTAGAAAAATACAGAACACTCAGCAAAGAGCCTTTCTGTAGCTTATATTGTATATAAGCAAAATAATCACTACAGATGCTACACAAAATATCACAACATTCATCGTACAGCTGTGGTACAGCAAAATGGCTAAAATATGCGTGAGACAGGAGAGTATATTCCCTATCCAGCATTTGGATGAGGTTTTTAAATCCCTTTTTGGTCACTGCATTAAAAGGCACTGAGTCTTTAGCGAAATAGTCAGTTATGGTGTTAGTTATCTCCTAGTGCCTTTGTGATATTTTTTGAGATGATACTTTGTGATATTTTTTCATACGGTGTAACAGCTGCAAACAACTCTGAAATTGTACTTATCATACGGTGGCCAAGAGAGCTTAATGTGCTGCAATTAAGGAAAACACGTGCAATTGTGAAAAACAGCAGCAAATTAAAAAAAGATCTTCGTCCGTTTGACAGCACATGAGCTGTAAATCCTCAACGCATACACTTTAAAAACATGCTACATTTTTACACAACGCAAACAATTTACAAAAAACGCACTGCATTTTATCAATAGCACGTATCACAACGGAAATGATTTAATAGGACCCATAAATGTGACATATGCGACAATTTAGAATATGGTTTTTTAGGTTCAAAAAATACAAAAGACATGGGAATCAATATGTTACAATAAACAAACAAAAAACTCCCCTTTCAAAGATCACCTACAACTTCACTGAGCAATATAGTCATGGCACAGTTCCATGCCTCTTGTTTTTGGGTCCACATGAAACATTTGCGTTGTGTTTCAATGCTTTTGCAAGTGTTGTGTGAAAATGCTGCACGTTTCAAAAAATGTGTTTGTGTTGTGAGGATTTACAGCATGTGTGCTGTCAAACGGATGAAGATTTTTTTGTAATTTGCAGGCGTTTGTTTTATAATTGCACGTGTTTTCTTAAATTGCAGCATGTTAAGCTCTTTTGGCCACAGTTTGATTTGGTGAATTGCTCATTAAAACTTGCTGCCATCTTGTTTTTTCATTGGCATATTCATTCATGAGAGGTCTAAACCAACCAAGGTTCCAGCACAAAACAGCTCGGCAAAATAATGTACTTATTATGGCAACAATCATGCCACTCTGTTTATAACAAGCATGTGCCCCAGTTATGTCATGTATTACTTTAATATCTGTCCACTATTTAAAAGTCTATTTTCATAGTATTAAAACAATATAAATAAACTTTGTTGTTATTTTCTGGAGATATGTACGTGTGATCATGACATATTGGAATTACTGTAAATACAAGATTTCAGTTTATGTCCTCGTATGAGTTGTGGTGTGAGACCGCTGCACCTCAAGCAGAACCTAAGAAAAATGTGGGTGCTTAGAGTAATAATTAAATGTACTTATTAAGCAGTTATTGTAATATACATTTTTAATTAGTGTGGTTGACAAATTATTTGGTAGATGTCTAAGACTGTTGCAATAGAAATGAATAGACCCTAGTCAGTGTATGTCAAGAGAATATTACATGTCAACTTGGAATTACAGTAATTACGCCATGGCATTAACACAGCATTCGATTGATGTCAGATCTTCTCAAAACAATTCTCAAGAATTATTAGTGCAAATAAAATGTGTCTCTCTCAATCTGTTTTTATTTATCCTGACAATTGGTTCCTGATACACCTGCCTTTGATGAACTCTGCTGTCTTGCTGTTTGTATAAAAAAAAACACACACACATTTAGGACTCTCAGCATGCGTGTACATACTCGGGTAATAGTAAAGTTTATGCGACTGTTTAGTCAGCACAACAGGTCATTTCTTTTAATAGGGCATCGTTTTTCTGCCAACATGAAAGGAGAGGCACGGTAGCTTCTCAGGAGAGGGCTTTTCCAGGAAGGCCTTTAGGAAGGGGCCTCAAGAGTGTTCGTTACCTGAATGCTCAGTGATCCAGTTGCTGTGCAGATAAAAAATAAATGATTTCCATTTATTGTTTTCTGTTAACTCTTGACCATATTGGTTGGAAGCAGAATAGAACAAACAAAACAATGATACATGCTAAACATAAGCACTGCCAGCATTTCCTTTTATACACAAAATGTTTTAAAATGTGAATCATCCCCTGCTCAGTTTATTATTGTGTTTTTCCTCTGACTTCCTTGTTCCTTTTTTTGTACAGGTGAAATAGTTGTGAACGAGGCGAACTTTGTAAGAAAGTGCATCGGTGCAGACAGTGGTCAGGATGACCTTTGGGGCAAACTTGTGTGTACCAACTTCAAGGTCTCCTTCATTTCCCATAATTCATTGCCACAGCAGGTAAGCTCAGACTTGTCAGAGTCATTTTTTTCTATAACCTGTCTGTGAAAGTCAATTATCTGAGAAAATAATTTTTTTTGTCTAAAATTGGCTGAAATACAATTTAAATATATACAATTCCAAAGACTACAGAATACACAAGACATGTCACTCGAATAGTTTTGAACGGTCAATATGGTAAATGAAGCCCCGTCTACTAGTACTGGAGCCAATCAGAGATTGCTATAGACTGACGTTTCTCCAGGGGACAGGCTCGGACCACATGTGAATTTCTGCAGATTTTGTGTGATTTGAACGTTTAGAAACTAAAGGGATTACTATGAAATTGAATTGTAAGCTTGGTGAGCAATTTTGTAGAATTTGATGTTTCTCCAGTGATTTTCTCCAGACTTTTGTTATACTTATAATCAAATAATTAAGTATGTACACCTTTAGAATTGGTTTGGATTAGGCTTGGATTAGTATTTTGATACCGTCAAACCTCCTCCCTATATCATCTCGGTAATAAACCGGGGAAAAAAAAATTATGACATAAGGCTTAGACAGCATCACCAAACTGTTGGCTTGTGCATAAACCGTTCAGAAGCGAAATATCAAACACTAATACTGAAAGCATAACAAAATAACATTCACAACAATATTAACAACTTTTATTAGCAACAAATAGCTGTTTAGAAAAAAGTGCAAATACAACAATCAAACAGAATTAAATTAACATAAACATTCAGATCATTTTTCGCACAGAAACGTGCACGCAAATGAAATAAATTTGACCTTTTTTCTACAGAGTGGAAAGAGATTATTTTATTTGCTAAGTAATATGTTACTGCATCAGTATAGGTTTTTTAACGAACACTGTCCCTTTTAAACCTTCTTGTTGCACAATTTGCAAATTGTCTCATTCGTATTTACCGCCTCTCCCTTCTCGTTTGGTCAAAATCTGAAATACTAACTGCAGAAGTTGTGTTCCTTTTTGAGACCAAGGAACTTGGTGCGTGACTCGTCATCTTTTCCTACCTCTCTCTTTCTCCTCCACGCTGTCCCATGATGACAACCATGCGTTTTAGGCATTAAATAAATTATATTTAATATTCAATCCTTGTCTTAAATATTCAATCCTTGTCTCATATATAAGTGCATTGTTTTTATGATGTATAACGGTATTGATACGGTTGCTATTTTTAGCCAGCAACAATACAACAATTAGCGAGTAGGCTATGGTGTTTAAACAATGCTTAGTTGGTACTAAGATACCCAAAGTGTTCCAAAAAAATGGCTCCCACACAATTACATCACTAAAACCAGCTTGAATGGTTGATTCAAGGCCAAATTCTTGTCCTCCCATTTAAATGTTGCAGCAGAAATCAAGACACATGCTGTTCTACTTTCCTCTGTTGTAACAAGTGGCTTTTTCAGTTTTTGTTGCCTTTCTAACTGCTCAAACCATTTTTGCGCATATAAACAAACTGCTGCTCACTGGATGTTTTAACTTTTTGGGCCATATTGTGTAAACCCTAGAGATTGTTGTGTGTGAAACTGTAGACTGAAATAGGCAGACCAGCGTGTCTGTAACTCACAATAGTGCTAAATCAGTACCTACTGGTTGTAAGGACTCACCAATTTGCACATTTTGTATGTGACATATTCAGTGCAATTGAATAAATTCTCTTAATGAGCTGATGTTCAGAATCAGGTGTGTTAAAGGAGGAGACAAGTCCAGAGCAGCGGTTCCCCTGGATGACTATTGAAAATAATTAATACCTAAATCCGTAGATATCCATGTGATTTGCTGATTAGATAAGTGTATAAACAAAATGACGATAGGTGTACTTAAAGTGGGCAGTGAGTGTATACAGTTGCCATATTAACTGAAATGACACAAGATACTTAGAGCAAAAAAATAACATTTCAGCTTTAAGTATCGAGGAAAGCAGTTCAACATTATGCAAAAATCGGGTGCAATAGGAGGAAATAGGGATGCAACAAATTTTGATCAAAAGAAAAAAACAGCCGAAAATATGAGCTAAATAAAACCAGTGCTCAGTGGTGTTCAGTGTAGTGTTGTCACGGCACTGGAATTTTGGTATCAATCAGTACTGAAATTTCTATTTTCCGCTAGCATTTGAACACTGCATAGTGCGTTATTAAACACCACTGATTTGCAATTGCTTTTACATGCTCAACAGAAATGACTGTGGTTGGCCGTGATGGTCATCAGTTAATTGCACTTCACCTCAGTTTACCGAGTGCAAACACAGATACCGGGACATTTGAGCATTTTAAAGCCACAAAGATCAAACTGATCTGTCTATGGGCTGACGTACAGTACGAGTGATCCACTGATGACTCGATTGATCGTCAACACAATGGCAAATCAGCTGTGTTAAAGTATGCGCTCAACAGGGCTTAAATGTTAGCGGTGTTTTTCACAGATTGATAATGAAATTTCCATATCATGACAACACTAATTTAGCGTGCTGGTTTTAATCTCCTTCTTTTAATCTAAACTGGCTTTCACACCAGATGCAAAAAGTGCTGTTCTATGAAACCCAATTGTTTCAATGTATTGTGCTAAGGAAATGTGTAATTAGCTTGTGTGAAATGTGGTGAAATGTCTGGAAATTCCAGGACAAATCTTGAAAATCCAATCATGTACATGTATACTAATCTATGTATGAACCACACATGCTCATTGGACAAAGTCTGCTCAAATAATGCACAGACAGAACATTTGTATAGACCATTTTGAGAAATGTAAACAATAACAATGGTCCTAACGTATTTCCTGTTTTACATTTTTAATTTCTATTGCTTCCGAAAATCCAGAAAGGTCCACATATTGATAAATAATGTTATGATAGCTGTTTTAACGTGAAAATATGATTGAATTGCCTCGTTACAGTTGACAAAATCTGATGCAATGACATTACCACATTGAAATGGTCTATACACAGTAGTTTAATTGTTCCAGCTGATTGTACGCTACTCTGCTTTCATGACAACACTGCTACAAGAACACCTCTCGACTCACAGGTTTATTGTCAATATGTTCATTGTCATCCCTGTGAATTAGTTTACAGTTTTGTCATTTTACTGTATAATGCAGTTGTGTTTTTATTAATGTCTTGTCTACTAATCTCTACTTGCTTAGATGAAAGTGGCATATAAGCAGGGAACTAAATTTCAGTCCTTGTTTCAGGTCATGTCATGTGAAAGAATACAAAGTTCCTTTCCAGAGCTGTGAAATCAGCTATTTACCTGTACAGTGACTACTACCTATAAACAAGTTAAACAAGTTAATAATCTCCCCCAGTCCACTCATCATCATCTCATTTACTAGGAAAGAAAGTCAATTATTACAATGCTACAATGTTGATACGGGTCACTCACTCACTGCACTTGTTTATCCATCAGGCCATTCATAGCTTGTGAGCTTCTCCTTACAGCATAATGTCAATGAAATGAATTGAAAGCCAATGAATAAGGAATGATCATTGTCTCTTTTTTATTGTGTGCAGAGATTTCAGTGTACCCACCGGCTTCTGGGTGAGCATGATATCCCGCTGGCTTGTGTGGAGCAGGTAGTAACAGGTAATTTAACAGCATGTAAACACTCTTTCACTCTTCCTTACACCTGCAGACCACCTGCTTCTTCAGAACTTTTTGAATGACTGGACTCTATGAATAAAATGACTGTCAGAGATCAGCGTTGCATGTAAGCTCTAGTGTGTGCATAATATAGAGGAAAGTATTACAGCTTGATTAAATAGTTCTGTGGCAGGATTTCTTGAATTCTTTTTTGAAACAAGGATCCCTTTCATATACCCAAACTGTTATTGGATGCTCCCACATGCATAAAGCATTGTGAATACTATGAGTGAAGCTGTTTTCTCACACCCGCTAACAGGTTCATGTTAAACGCAATAGAAATTTGGTTTACATTTTGATCTATGCGAATAGTTATTAATTCCCCTAAAGTATGATTTTAATACATTTTTATTTCGATCATAGGTTGCACTGTCATTCAAACTGAAGCTATAAGAATTAAAAGTGCAATAGAGATTTTTTCATCACACTTCATACAGTTTTACCATGATTTAAATTAGACACTATCTAAAATGTGTAATAGCTCTAATAGTTTATTTACACTCTTTTTGTGTTCCGAATAAGATTAATTTAATGAAATTAAAACATTCTGTTTTAGGAGGAAAGTGGAGGAAATTATTGAAGGATTCATGTTTTTTTTTCTGGGAACAAATATACTAAAGGACCTGTTGACATGTAATTGAACCAGATTTTGTTAAAACCAAACAATACAAACATAAAAATATAACAAAACAAAAATAATCTGAAAATAACATATGTAATAATAACAAGAGAATGACACAAGGATGATGTACTGAGTTACTGAAATGTATCTAATACTTTATATAAAAGGCTTTTTTTTTCGTGATGGCAGCTTAAAGACGCCTCTCATATGGAGAAAAAAGTCATGCATTGTTCAGGTGTGATATTAAATAGATTTCAGAAGAGTGTAAAAGTCTTAATGGTTCTGTGGGTCTTGTCTACCAAATCTGAACTTTAATATGTATTTTATATTGGATTCAAGGGTGATTGGCTAGGCCATTATAAGGCTTGATTTTCTTTCTCTGAAAGCATTTGAGAGTTTCCTTGGCTGTGTTTTGGATCATTGTCTTGTGAAACGTCCACCCGGATTTCATCTTCATCATCTTGGGAATGTAAATGTTGGGCTGAATCAGCTAATATTAATTTATTGTGACAGGGCAGAGGGTTGCTGAATAACTACTGATAGATTTCAGCCGCTGTCTGGGCTTTCGATGCCTTTGTACACCTCCCTTTCTTCATGTGCTCAGTACTTTTTTCCTGTGTCATTTTATTTTATTACACATAACCTAATTTGTAAACTAATTAATATTGTTTTCTTTGCAAATATGGTTTTTTTTTTTTTGGTTTTTACTCACATCTTGTGAAGTCAACAGCACCTTTAGAAATATTTTTTCTGAGAAAAATGGTGACATGTTGAACACTCCTTTCCCCCACTTCTATTTATCTGTTACACTGAATAGCCTTGGAACATAATTTCACCCGTATTTAATTTTAACAATGATTATTTGAAACATTAACTTAGACACTTTACTTTTATTTAATATGATATGACACCAAAGTGGGATATGTCATCTTTGATCCATGTGCACAATAATAAATAGAAGCAAAAAAGGGAAATCTGGAAAACAACATATGATGAAGGTTGCATTAAAAAAGATTTGCAACCTGTGGTAATGTGTAGGATGTTTGTTACACAGTTGAAAGATAAAAAAGTTCCATAAACCAATTTCCTGAAAAAGTGAGCTATCATTGTTATGCTTGACATCATATATTACATGGCATTGCAGTGAGGTCTTAGTTCTCAGTTTTCCACATTTGCGATCAGAAATTTTCCACGGATGACCTGGATATTTGAGACGAGCGCCCAGGGCTCCACAGACCCTATTGAGAAACGGTGCTCTTTGAAACTCCAGCCATGCTTATATTCTTTTAATAGCTGAAATGAAAATGTTTTAAGGCGTCCCACTATAGAAAGTCTGCTTGCGTGTTATCCTTGTCATTCGCTCCTGTCTCCTCTGCTTCACTGCCTGCAAATGTTTTTTTACACAGTCACTGGTTTTCATTTTTTAAACTTTGGTTGTTCTCCATCTGTCTTTCTACCTCAATTCTTAGTTTGATCTCTGCTTGTGTGTCTGTTCCCGTTTTCCTTTTTGTTAAACTGCTCCAACATTTGTATTAACATAACAATACGGATAATGTGTCCCTGATGAA
This sequence comes from Danio rerio, assembly GCF_052040795.2. Lineage (NCBI taxonomy): Eukaryota > Metazoa > Chordata > Actinopteri > Cypriniformes > Danionidae > Danio > Danio rerio. The sequence goes on from NC_141027.1 coordinate 30,751,027, forward strand.
TGACTGTAACCCAAATGACTTTGCTTGGATTTTTCCATGAGCGATGCGGTCTGTAGTGAGAGTGTAGCTTATAGCTGCAGAACCTGTTTGGGTGGCTGTTTTTAGCTTTAGCTGCAGATGAGCTCATCCAGCCAGACTGCAGCCTGAGCCCGGCCACGATTAATCTTGTTTGTGTTAGATCCTTGCACTCCCCTCATTGCTGACTTAGCCCCCCAAGTGTTGAATTGCTGTGCTAAACAGATAGAGCATGAAGCCTGCTTTCCTCCCCTTTTTTCAAACTGTCTGTCAGTGTGGCTTCAACAAAAGACCTTTATAAGACATTCAGGCTTGGAAAAAAACACACTGTATGCTCTTTGAGGCTTCAGTCTGTCAGTAAGGCACGCAGAGTGACCCCTGCAGTCTGGGATAGTGCCCTTGAAGGCTGTCTATGCTGTATTAATAACAGCACTGAAAGCTAAGTTTGAAGCACATCCAGCAGGCCTTGTCTGCTTATATGGTGCATTGAAATATCTGCCGTCACATTCAAGAAAAATCTAATTTACTTTTACTTTCCATACAAACACTTTCCTTAACTACACATTTAATGCACATAATTACAGCTTATCTCTTACTTGCATCATTTAGATTAGAGATTCCCAAAGTAAGGCCCGTGGGCCAAAGTTGGCCCATTGTAACCTTTTATTTGGCACACTATCCCATCTGTCGGGAGAGTGAGAATGATCGAGAGGGTTGGGGCAATTGCCTTTAACACAGAGGCTGCGTCCGAAACCGCCGACTACTCAGTACTGCATTTGAATTTAAATGTACTACTCGGCCGTTAGAAAAGTATGTTCTATACAGTATGAACGTGAGCAGTATGAAAGGAATTCGGACGTACTACATCCACCATTTTGTCATGGTCACATGACCTACCTGTGTCAGTTGCAATTCACATTCATGAATTCTCTCACGGGGCATTATGGGATAGCAGAGCGTGCATGGGATGCGCACTCCAGAATCTTGCCGGAAGTAGTTAATCATCCGATTACTTCTCGCGCACTGATTTTCGAATTCTATGACTTCAGACGTACTAATCGGCTCGAATACTGATTTTAGCGTACTATATAGTTTGGAAGTATGCAGCTTCGGACGCAGCCAGAGATCATGATTTTTAATTTGACGTAACCTTTTTTTATTTTTTTTATTTAATGAGCTACAAAATAGCAAACTGAAATGAAATGTTTCAATTAATAATAATAATAATTCCTTACATTTATATAGCGATTTCTCTAGACAGTCAAAGCGCTTTACACATTTTTGGGGGGAATCTCCTCATCCACCACCAGTGTGCAGCATCCATCTGGATGACGTGGCTGCAGACATATTGAACCAGACCGCACACCACACACCAGCTTGTTGGTGGAGAGAAGACAGAGTTATGATATAGGGGTTGGTTAGGAGGCCATGATGGTCCGAGGTTTTCAAATTTGGCCAGGATGCAGGTCCAAAAACACCTACTCTTTCGAAGGACATCCTGGGATTTTTAACGAACACAGAGTTAGGACCTCAATTTAATGTCTCATCCGAAAGACTATGCTCACTGAGCAGTATAGAGTCCCCAATATACTTGGGCATTAGGACCCACACAGATCTGCTGGTCTCACTAACACCACTTCCGGCAGCAACCTAGCTTTCCCATGTGGCCTCCCATCCAGGTACTGACCGGGTGCAGAAGACATCGGCAAGCAAATCAAGGCAAAAACTAGTGTAACTCTGTTATAAATTAGATTGTTTTGTTTTTTAAGTTCATTATCAAATGTAAAAAATAATGTATTAATTAATATAAAGCAATGCTTTCTAGTAATTTTTAAATAATATTAAATAAATTAGGAAATTACCCATTGCAACTATATTTACCTCTGACCCACTAGCCTCAATCAAGTTTGGTTTTTTACCTGTCATCAGAAAAGGTTTGGGTACCCCAGGTTTTAAAGTACATCTTTTAAACCATAAAAACTAAGTGTGTCTTACATGGGTGAGTGGACTTGATAAACCACCTGTAGAAAACACTCTTTCATCTTTCGGACACTTTAACCGACACTTGCAGCAGTTTTGCACATTTGCACCAGACACTTACCTACAAAAAATGCATTTATGAAGTGTGCTTCACACAAATGAGTGGGCTTGACAAACCACCTGTTAAAACACTTTTCTCTCTCTGTGGAGTTTTAGTTCGTTATATAGGCCCTTTATGTAAAAACTTGTTCATGAAACCTAAAGCATTATAACTAATATAAATATTACAAATGATCATAGTAGTTTCTTTATAGTGTGTTTTGAAAGCATTTATTTAATCAAATAACAGTTTACTATTTAGGCTAGTTTACCAAGTAACAAATGTGTGGGCCATATTGCTTTGTTTGTAACATAAAATAATATCAAATGAGCACTTCTTCTTTCTGTGTATTAGTGGAACTTTAATTTTATAGAGTCAGGTTCTCTAGAACAGAGGAGTCTTAGTTACCACTTCTGTATTCTTTGGTAGTTACTTTACGGAAGGGGGACTTTATTTTATTAATAATTCTTTATAAAAAAATTATAAATGTAAAAAAATTATATATATATATATATATATATATATATATATATATATATATATATATATATATATATATATATATATATATATATATATATATTCATTCATCTTCGTCTCTTTATTATTCTGAGGGTTGAGACAGCGGAATGAACCGTCAACTTATCCAGCATATGTTTTACGCAGCAGATGCCCTTTCAGCTGCAACCCATCACTGGGAAACATCCATACATTCTCATTCACTCTCATACAGACAAAGACAATTTTAGCTAACCAATTCACCTATACCACATGTTTTTGGACTGTGGGGGAAAGCGGAGCACCCAGAGGAAACCCACGCGAACACGGGGAGAACATGCAAACTTCACACAGAAATGCCAACTGACCCAGCCGGGGCTCGAACTAGCATCATTCTTGCTCTGAGGCCATTTGTTATTCACTGCGCCACCATGCTGCCCTTATTTATTTATTTTTTATGTTTATCGTGTTAGAATTGGTCTTGATTCCATGAGCCTTCAGGCTGTTTGTCTGGATATTATGTAACACAGACTACACATAATACAGATTATACTCCTCCACTCACAAGCACATGCACTATCCAGTAGTGAGATCGACGAACTTGTAAGCATGCATTCTCTGACGTATAATGCTGTAGAAATTGAGAGTAGCTCTGTTCTGCCTCGTGTCATTTATACTTCTCTTCTCCCCCATTATTCCTCTTTCTAATTGCCACAGTAATATAAAATTGTAATAACCCTGTTATGTGTGCTTGTTTTAATAGTGAATGATGTTAAAGGGAAGCAGAAGATCTTAGGATCCAACCAGAAGCTGAAATTTAACCCTACTGAGCTTATTCTCTACTGCAAAGACTTCCGGATCATCCGATTCCGCTTTGATGAAGCTGGACCTGAGAGCGCTAAAAAGGTAAAACAAACATATAAATGAACTAACTAACCCAAACATACTCCCGCACATGCTCACACACCTCCACGTTTCAAGAGCTTTGGATTAGTCTGAGAAAAGATTAAGAGCTAATGGGTTTGACTGCATCCCCTTGCTGAAGACTGGTGTGTGTGTTCTTTTTTTTGCCTTGAAATAAACAAGTATGTGATACTCCTGCGTGTTTTTTGGCCCAGTCCTAGAACGAATTGGAATTATTAATTGTATTAAATTCAGTCTGTGCTCTGCATCTCTATGTGTATGTCTGTATTATGCAACCATTTAGCCTTGATCATATTTGTCAGTGTCCTACTTAAGAAACATTTCCTAGAAATAGGCCTGTGGTGTTTCAGGAAGTCTCTAGTCATCTCCCCTTCCCTACTGAGGGGTTGTAGGATGAGGAGATTATAGTCGTCTGTTCACCTAGACAGCATTGCTTTCAACCACCTTATTTGTCTGATGGACACTGATCCTACTGCAGACCTGTAATGACAAGGTGTAGTGAAGAGCCATGTTCATCTCTTTCAGCTTTAAATTCTCTTACCCATAAGACACTGAATGGTGCATATGTTATAAATGTGATATTATTCAAAATATCCAGAATCATTTTTGTTATTTCCTTTTATTGGTTGGGTATAAATCAGTGGTGTAACGGGTCACAAATTTCACGGTTTGGATCACATAATGTTTTTTAGTCACAGATTGGACCATTTGTTTGGATTAGCCAAAAAGGGGGGAGAAAAATAAAATTTGCTTTGCATTTATTACAAAAACAGCACTACAAGACACTTTTGATTTTAACAAACAGAACTTAGAACCTGTAATTTACCAAAAATAAAATGAAGAAATAATCAGCTGAATAAAAATAAATTGTAAAATATTCAGTACTGTGAAAAATTCACTGTTACTACTACTGTTGCTGATGATGCTAAATATATAAATCTAATATTATAATTTGTACAACCCATATTCATTTTTAGTCTTATTTTCAACTAATGATTGATTTATTCACTTAAAAAACTTCATATTTCATTGCTAGATGTGTCCTTTTGAAGAATTATTAAGAGGCATATTTTTGATGGCTGGTTTTTACCACTTATTGGGTTAAATAATGTAATTGCTGCCTACAACTTTTATTTTTGAGCATTGTTAAATGCATATGAAAGTGATTTTAATCTTTACCATAAACATCAGTGGTTTTATCTAAACTATAAACTGTTATTCCAGTACTTCTGTGTTATTTTACTGTTTTTAACTTCATAACTTACTCAAAAGACTAAAGACTCAATCTGTTTCTTGATTTTTTGCGTTATTCAAACACTGATTTGAAGGCAGCAATTCGAAGGATTAATAAACACTTGCTAATCACCGTCATTTATAATTTATGTTGTGTATGTGTTGAGATCCAGATCTTTTAATGATTAATAGTGCCGCTTGCACTAAATGCATTGATGCAGGCTAAACAAGTAGTGACAGAAAACACCTTTAATAACCTGAGAAACCTCCCACATCCCGAACCTACCACAACTTCTTTTGTCATCATTAAATTTTACAGGAAAGCCTAAATGCTTTCAAACATGTGATTTGAATGACGTGAGAGGCGATCTCTCTGTGATCATTATAAACTTAGGATCAATCTATCAGTAAAAAAAAATGCATTGACTTGCAGGCCATGTGTGTTCCAAGCTGCAGGTTGTGATTCATACAAACCACAGATTAACCGTGATCCGTTACACCCCTAGAATAAATAGGTTATGTTTTACCAAAAAATGTAAATTCTACTGAAAACCCACCCTCACATCATCCCAACCTTTTGTGGAGTGGAAAACTAATTAATGTAAAAAAAATTGAGAATTTAGTTCAAGCTTGCTGAAAACATCCAAAGTTGCACAAAATTGGAATTGGAAATAGTGTTTCCATCACATGTAGAATAGTTACTTCCTGGGGAACTGGTGCATAGTATTAATATAAAAAATAAAAGTTGCTGCAACTGGGGAAGCCTGAGTTTCTTTTTTTTCTTAAATAATAAATAAGCTGGGTTTCAGAGGGCGCAGATGACATTTGCAAAAACAAACACTGCTGTTATCCTGTGTTCAGAGGCAGATACCTGATGTTTGGGAATGCAATTTTGTTAGACTGTGGTGGGAGGTAATTATACACAATTGGTTTTGATGAGGGATGACTGCTCATGTAGAAATATTAAAAGGACATGTGAGATGGTGTGCAATTAGGTTGGTCCTCTGGTTAGTTTGTTCGCATCTAATCACATTATCTTTTTATATCTGCAGTTTGTTCTTTTCTTTTGTAGTGTCGCAAAGTTTGCTTTAAACATAGGGGGCTAGAATAATTTAACTGATTTAATTAATTAGAACTGTTTTGGCCCAATGTTCTTTTGTTGACATGGGTTTGTGGAGGGATTGCATTCATAGGAGTCAGGTATTACTGGTGTACAATGTGCTGGTGAAATCGCCCATCGCTCACTGCTTCACTGTGATAGCAGCTGGTATGTTCTGTTGGCTCTCTCCAAATCATTGACACTGCAAAATGTTTAGATGTTTGTTTTCTATTCGATGTCTGGTGGTGATCGCTTAATAAGCATTGGAAGTATGGTTCTAACTTGTCAACATGTGTCCTGATCTAAAGCCTGCTAAAGTATTGTACTCCAGTATGCTTTCTTATCCACAAAAAATGCTTTTCTACTTAGATTATTTTGTCTCGTTTCTAGTTCAAATATCTAAAAAATCCTAAATAAAGAAACTTTTGATTGCAATAAGCATTTTCTTAGCAACTATTGTTTTGTTTTCAAAAATGAAATGCCACAATTATGTGAGTTTTTTCAAAGCAAGCAAAACAATCTGCTAAACAAAAAAATAATCTTTTCATTTAGACATAAGGTTATTTTGCTTACCCCATTGGCAGATTATTTAGCTTGTTATTAATGAAAACTCATTAATCAATTTAATTTAGACATGATTTCTAAAAACAAAACAATATTTTTTTGCTTGACTAGAAGACAAGTAAACCATTTTTTGCAGTGAATGCATAGTCATTTCATCACAAGTTGTATTTATTTGTTCACACAAGGCATCGCAGTGGACGATATGCATGAGAAATTTTAATTGTGTGTAAGCCAGCTCATGCACTTCCGGTAAACTGTCATGTCATTATAAAATCACCACATTTGTGTAAAATTAATGATCTTTACTGCCTTTTTGAAGATACGATATGAAGTTGTTATCACACCACACATGCAGCACTGCATTAAATAACATTGTTCCATGCCATGTCTCAATCTATCTAATGCCAAAGTCTATTTATATTATTATATTTTAATTAAGTTTCATTACTGATGCTATAAAATGAACCTTATGAAATTAAAAAAATAGTCACGTAAACTTTTCACCTGAAGCTTATTGCTGGCTGAAAAATATGTACTGTGCAAAGAGGCAATTTCTCTGTAATAAGTGTTAATCAGGGCACCAATTTAGGAAGTCACTTTTAATTCTCTTGTGCTTTACACAATGCAGATTGAGTCAAAGCAGCTTATTGGGATGAAGATGCAATAACAGAAAAATCTAGTACATGATTTTATCATTGTAAAACAACCAATACTGGTTCCAGTTTGAATCATTGATGATTCAGATTAGTGCAATATGACTGCCATTGCTGATGGATGTAATTGACTGTAGGGCTCTACTGACCTCAAAGGAGCAAGTCAATGGTTTATCCAGGAGACCAAGTGCTCCTCTGTCGAAACCAGAGATGCCCAAATTTGGCCCATTCTAACCTTTGATTTGGCCCACCATTCCATTTGAAAAGAGAGGTAGAAGGATGGCATTGTGGTAAGGGCGAATGTCTTTGGAAAATATTGTAATTTTGAATGTATTGTAACCGTTTGTTTATTAGTATTTTAATTTCTTTAGTTTTGCATATTAATCAGATAAAAAACAAAAACATAAATACTGCCACTCGACGGATATCAGTTAAAGCACAAGACATCAATAAGCAAATCAAGGCAAAGGCAGGTCCAGCTTAGTGTATTCAGCATTGAACTCCATTGTATTAATGGGATTGTTTATGTTTTCTAATATACTGCATTTGTTAATATAATTTAAAGCAATGTTTTCTAGTTATTTTTAAATATTAGGAAATAAATTTGGAGATTACGCATAGAAACTTAAATGTACCTTCGGCCCACAGCCCAGTTAAGTTTGGTTTTTGGCCCTTCATAAGAAAATGTTTGGGCACCCCTGGTGTAAACATATAAAGAAGATATATACATATGTTTATTTATATATTACAGTACACAAAGTTGAATAGAGCATCTTTTCTGTACATTTAGTGCATTCTCTAATTTTTTTCCCATTTACTTTTCCCACAATTATAAAAGGCACTGCAAAACTTGCACTGCAGTGAAGCCTGCTGGATTGTTTAGCAGTTTCCACCAAAACCATCAGAGGCTTTCTGCCTCATAAAATAAAGCATGTTCTGCTGAGGAATGTCTCTACCTCTTGTTATATATCTGCACCATAAAGCAGATAAAAAGAGCTCTTTATACAAGCCGATCTGATCATGCGTTGAACTCCAAGCTCTGTGACTCACACCGGCCTACAAACCCATCCTGTTGCTTCACAACAGCTGCTGTTGCCTGGTAACATGGAACTTTGTGTAAAACGAACATTCCACAATGTGCTCCTGACTCAAAGACTATCAGAAGCGGAGAACGACCTTCTGTTTGTCATTCCTACAGCATAATGAGCCCTGATCGCCCATTCCTGTGGCATGACTCAGAGAAATGAACGCTTTCCACAGCATCTTCGGAATGATTGTAAGTCATCATTTATGAGTCACTCGAATCTCAAAGGCTGCACTGAGTACTGTTTTTGTTTTTGACAGCAGAAATGGGAATTTTCCTTTTTGTAATGGGGAAAAAGACTGAGGGAAGCAGAACATTTCACCTGTAGTAGCCTAGCAAAAACAGAACCCAAACTCCAAGGGGAATAACTGGACATATAGAAGTAAAAAGAGTGAAAGAAGAAAAAAGAGGTGCCAGAGTATAGCTCTAAACAGTCTGCCAGCTCCTAAGAATGTGTGAAGGAAGGGGGAGAAAGGGTGCAAGAAAAGCACCACAAAAAACAAGATGAACAAAAAGCCCTTTCACTTTCTGAGCGCTTAGCAAACATGCGCATTTATCCTGAAGTTCCGTTATAGAGCTTTTCTGACGCTTTTGTTCCTCATTGCTAGTGAACGTTAAACTATGGCGCTTGCGTGAAGGGCAAGTAGAGTGCGTTTCCTTGACAGCCGTTGCAACGTGCACCGCTTATTTATATTCCGCTGCTCATGAAGGAGCCCAAACGGAATCCAATGCTCTGGGGGTCTATTATCTCCAGATCTCATCTAAGAATAGATGAAGAGTAAACTAAATAACATGTTGTGAAATATATTTGTATTGATTTTCATTGTATTTGTATTGTGAAGGAGGAACTTTGATTTGTATGTGCTTTTAGGTTCTAATGGGTCATTTCGTAATTAGCTAGGTTACTAACTTAGCAGAATTAAAGACACTGTTTTTTATTAGCAATAGAAATTAAAGGTAAAAATTATTTTGCAAAGGAAACACTTCACATGTCTGTTGTGCCATTAGTCTCTATAAAAATCACTGTTAATTTCCAACAAGTCTTCCTGCATTAATCTCCGTAGCAAAATACTACTGGTAAATAAGCATCTTAAAGGGATAGTTCACCCCAAAATGAAAATGTAATCACTATTCCCTACACTCAAGTTGTTATAAACATTTATGAGTTTTTTTTTCTCCTGTTAGAATAAAAGAAGATATTTTGAAGAATGTTAGAAAGACAAATACTATGGAACTCAATAGTTACAGGTTTCTTGTTTTGCGATATAGTCATATGCTGTATGCTTTCTATATTAAACAAAAACTGAAATAATGAAAACAATTGTTTACAAAAAATAGTTACAGGTTTCCAGCATTCTTCAAAATACCTTATTTTGTGTTCAACAGAAGAAAGAACCTAAATTAGTTTGGTGCAAGTGAAGAGACAGTAAATTATGACTGATTTTTTTTGGCTTTTGGTTGAACTATCCCTTTAAAACTGCTTTTTGACCAATAATGACAATACATGCTTCAAAATCTTTGTTTAAAAAGCCCATTTTGTGGGATTACATATTTATTTATTTTTTGCTGTTAAAAAGCAAAACACAGGTCTTAGGAATTTAAAACCAGCAGCTGTTTTTAAAAGTTGGGTTTTTACAACACACCGTATTGTTTTAGCGTGGCTAATTAGACCAGTTAAAAAATCAGTGTAGTGGAATGCAAAAACATTGTTTATGTGAACAACTTATTTTAGACTTCTAAACTAGAGCTTGTTTTCAGTTGTTTGGAAATTAACAAAAAGATTACAATCCTATAATTGAAGTCATATTGAATAGGGAAGTCTTTATCACAGCTACAACAGGAACTGCATAGAAAAATGATATTACGCGAATCACATTTCACAACATTTTCCTGTTCCATCCAATAAATCATAAAGCAAGCCAATCACATCCCATTCTTTACATTTGATGTAATTTAAAGGAGAAACCTCATTGCCTAATTTTAGACTGAATAATATTATTTTGCTGCACATGAGATAAATATGAGCGAATATGTATCCCTAAACTGAAAATAAAATAGTTATTTTTCTTGTAATCTGTTAAGCACCATACTTATATCCAGTAATAATATATGTTATATTATATCAGATAGCAGAATACACTTTACAAGTACATGTACAAAGGATGAACTTGCATTTTTTGGCTGTGTTTTAATTTTTAGGCTTCATGTAAATGTTGATCAGTAGATATCTTTAAATAGTTGTATTGTCTGCTGTTGTATTAAATCTAAGGGACTCCCTGAGTTTGATCGTGTCAGGATGATGGATACTTTTTCTTGCGTTTGGCTCAAACGTCTTTACAATGTAAAGGAAGCCACTGGCTTGCTTGGTTTTGGGACTTTTGGAGCTTAGATAAATTTGCCCTTCAGTGTTTGAACTCAGCAGTGAAAATAAACCACACTGAACTGAACTAAACTAAACTTCATCTCTGAAAACGGGACTGACACAGATCCAATTTACTAGAACTTCTTATGCTGCTTTGACACAATCTACATTGTAAAAGCGCTATAGAAATAATTATGAAGTGAACTGAAGAAAAGTATATAAGGAATTAGGAATCCATGGAAAATGTTGTTTGTATGTTGTATGTTTTTTCTTCTGTTTAACACAAAATAAGATATTTTAATGAATGCTGGAAACCTGTAACCAATAACATCCATAGTATTTCTTTGTCTTTCTAACATTCTTCAAAATATCTTCTTTTATTTTTATTATTAATTGTAGATATTAACAAAGCAAGGTTATTTGTCAAATATGTGAGATTTAGGGCTATTCAAACTGCAAAGGAAAAGCAAAAATGTAGAATATTATGACAGATGACCTGAAGGGTGGGTGGGTACACCTGTGTTCAACATCATATAAATCCGTGGAAGCTCAGCCAATGTAAATTGATTCTCCGGAATGGTGGTGGTAATAGTAGGATTGGCATTATGAGATTTACCACAGGTGCATACTTGGAATAGCTTGATTACTTAGATCGACTTATTGTCCATTTACCATAAAATAAAAGTGGACAGCTGAAAATCAGCATCCAACCACCAGGATCTTAATACTTTTCATTCTTTGCGAATTTTCTATGCATATAGCATGAAACAAGATTTTTTTGTTAAAAAACCTGAAAGGTTTCTTTTAAATATTATGTTTTTTGAACTTAAGGGTGAGAAAATTATACCAACTTTTCATTTTTTAGGTGTTTCTATACAATTTAGGTATTTAATTTCTGTGCAAAATATGTTCATTTGCTTTTTATTTCTATACAAGTTAGACATACATTAAAATGAAAGGCACAATAAAAAGTATGTTTGTTTACCCTATTGTACTCGTTCTACACTAGCAAGATATACAACACTCGCAATAAATGTAAGCTACAACAAGAAAAAGTGTTTGTTTATTATGTCTTAAAGGTTAAAGTCCAGTCTAGATCTAGCTCTGAACACAGTGTTTTTAATATTTCCATGCCTGGATCTAACGCAGTGCCAAGAAAAGCTCTTCTGAATGAATAAACAGGGGAACTGACCAACAGGTGTTGCAGGAAAGCAGATAAAAGAGGGGGAAAAAATCACAAACTGCACCAGTGGGATATCGCCCAAGTGCAGGCCTTTACTAGCAGTGGTAGTGCCCAGAATTTAAATCAAGCTGTTCAGGTGGTGTTTTCCAGTGTCATGTGGCAGAAATGTCAGTTCTTTTCAGATTATTTGAGCACATGCTAATTTTCCCTTCCAAAGAGAGACTGCATTTCTCATTTGTAATAGAGAATTTGGTATTTGCAAGGGTAAATTGGACCACAAACTGTTTGTTAGTAATTGTCAAAATGGTTGTATTGTGAGAGGAAAGAAGAAGGAATCATTGTTCACCGTCATTAAATTCCAGTTCTGTTTCTTAAAAGATTACAGTCATTACAGTTATAGTCAGAAAGGTCTTTTTTTTTGGTAGTCATGTGCTTGTATGATGTTCTTCCACAGGTATGTCTGGCCATCGCTCATTACTCCCATCCTGCTGACCCACAGCTACTCTTTGGCTTTGAATACGTCGGAAAGCGATATCATGGATCAGCGGGTAAGAAAACAGAGTCAACTGTGACCGCAAAATGATTTGCTCTGTTTCCACAAGAGCTGCCAAATTGAGTTGAGCTGTCCATACATTCTGCCTCCCTGCAAGTCGAGACATGACGGGACTTAGTGGAGAATGCAAAGTGCTTGTGTTATGAATAGCAGAGCCTTTATTAAGATTGATATGGCTGGTATGATTGAATTGCACAGTAGCATGTAGTTTTAAGAAATGACAGAATGTAGTGCATCTCGGAAACATACTTCCTACTTTTCAATATAAGCTGATTTAAAAAATATGTACACTACCGATTGAAAGTTTGGGGTCAGTTGAATTTTTAAATGTTTTAAAATAAGCTTATTCTGAAGGCTGCAATCATTTAATCAAAACTACAATACAAATGTGATCTATTTTAATTGAGTTTATGTATATATTATGTTCACTGTCTTTTCTTTCTGTAATTCTAAACTAAGGATTTTTCTGTCAGATAATGGTTTACATATTTATACTTATTATATATATGTGTGTGTGTGTGTGTGTGTGTGTGTGTGTGTGTGTGTGTGTGTGTGTGTGTGTGTGTGTGTGTGTGTGTGTGTATGCATGTATTTGTAATATCATATGTACTCAATAATTATTATATTATAATTATAGAAGGAAATATTTAGTTTTAATTTATTTGCATGGGTAATATGTGAAGGATCTTTATATATTTTCAAACATTCTGTATTTGTACATATTCTACCCCCAAAAAAGAAAAAAATACAGTACAAATTGTAAAACTGTGAAATGTTATTGCACTATAAAATAACTAATAAATTAATAAATAATAATAAAAATTAATAAATAATAAAGTAGTTTATTATTTAATTTAATAATTTATTCCAATGATTTTAATGATGAATTTTCAGCTTCATTACTCCAGTCACACAATCCTTCAGAAATCACTTGAATATTATTTAATATTATTGTTGTTGTTATTATTGCAATTAATATTATTATTAATGGTAATAGTGGCGGTACATTCCGCTGTGGCGACCCCTGATTAATAAAGAGACTAAGCCAAAAATAAAATAAATGAAAGAATAATGGTAATAGGAATAAAAGCAACAATATCTGGAGTAATAAAATCATTTAAAACTAAATACAATAAGAAAGCAGTTATTTAAAATTGTAATAAATATTTAACTATTTAATTTTTCTTTTTTTTTTTTTTTACATTTAATAAATGCCGCATTAAGGAACCGAATAATTTTCTTAAAAAATAAAAACATGAAAAAAAAAACTGGCCCCAAACTTTTGACTAGTAGTGTATATACTCTTTATTTGTATTTTTATTTTTTTATATACACACTGAAATATGTCTGTGGTCCATGAGAAGTAAAATAGAAAAAAAAAATTTTCAAGAATCACCTATGTTTACCAAGACAGCTTGTACAGAGTAAAAAAAAAATAATATTGTGAAATATTTACAAAAAAAGTTTTGTTTTGGCATTTCTTGTTGTAAATTTGTTTTATTCAAATTAATATTGAGAATATTTAGGCTGCTTAATATTTTTGTGTAAACAGTTTTTTGTGTGTAAAAAAGTTCAAATAGCGATTTTATTTATTTATTTATTTTATTTATTTATTTATTTTTTTAGAAACAGATTTTAAAAAATGTATTTTTTATTTTAATTAATCCTTTTGTACTGTTGGAGATGTTTTCATCCACTCAGGCGTGATTTTGAGGCTTTTATATGGACTATAGTGCGTGTGTGAGAGTGTGAGAGACATTTGCACACTTGATGTGTCTGAGAAAAAAAAAATAAGCAGCTCAGCTCTCAGAACACAGTAAACATTCACTTTAAAAATTATATGATCAATTAGTCATAGCAACATATGTTTTTAGTTCATTGTAACATATTCAACTAAGTTAATCGGGTTTAAACTTAATTTTATAAGTTACACAAGCTGTTTAAAGTCAGTTTAACAGAAAATAAGTTCAATTGAGTCATAAGGTTTATTTGCTTAAAAATTTAAGGCAACCAGGATTTACAGTGTAGTAAGTCTATGTATGTACACGCACTATAATTTGTTGTTTTACTCAACAAAAAAAAACTTTTTTGCACAGGCCTATCTAAAGGATTACTGGTGCCAACTGTTGATCAAAAGTAAAAATGACAAATTTGACCTCTTTCCAATAGGGAAGATCACCAACAATCAAGAATATCATGGCTTTGCAATTAAAAAATGTCCTTATAATCAAAGTCAATATGGTAAAAACAGCCACTAACATATACACAGGGGTTAAATGTTTATTATTATTATAGCATAATTGTGTATTTTTGAATTTAGAAATACAATTAATATTTTATTGTAATTTCTGAATATAATGACGTGTAAAAAAAAAAGTCATCATTTTTTAAAGTAGGAATAAAACAACATCTCAGTAATCCACCTGCAGCTTTCTCAACTGTCCAGCCCTCATGAATTATAACCCCTTTGCTGTGGTTTTTGAGTGTACGTGTTTGGTTTGTTTAGGTGAGCGGGTGAATGGTGTTGACCCTGGCGGGGGTTTGCAGACTCCCCTGTTTGACTGTTCTTCAGATTGGGACAGGGAGATCAAGCGTACCGGTGCCTCTGAATGGAGGGTGTGTACCATCAATCAAGGCTATTTCATCTCACCCAGGTCAGTTTACATGTCAATTCTCATCTGTTTTGTAAACCGCTTGTATCATAAGCATCTTAGGCTGAAAATCAGCGCTGTGTGACTTATATAATGAGTAAATGTGACAGAAATGCAGTCATGAGTATGCACAGTATAAATGGCTATTGTTAACATGAACATGGATTAGTCATGCTAATTAATAAATCTCCTGATGAAATGAGGATAACTGATTAAATTAGACAGGTCTGTATTAATCTGCTCAGACAGACAGGAATGTTGTGCACTCTGGAATAATCCTCTGGAATGAAATCACTGATCTCTCAGATCCACATGCAGTTCAGTATCAGGTCATTGTGTTTATAATACTAACACAAAGAAGCGTCGCACATTTGATTGTGCTTTTTCTGCCCAGGCTCGATGGAAAAATGTGCCTCGACCAACATTTGTTTTGCAAAAATGCACCTAAACATACAGATTGCTGATGTTCACAGCTGAAATAAACTCTACAGGCAGGAAAGCAACAACAAATGTTTATGACAACATAGATACAGTATTACCGTAGTGCATGCTTTTTAAACGTATATTATTATGTCTACATGACATTTCGATCTCCAACATATGCATCTGCAACATAAACTTTGTTTGATAATTTGCACTTAGAGCCAATACGGTTTGACCAAAGTAAAAACATGGTAAAACTGCACGGTTGCTTCATTCCTTAGATTTAGAGTAGGTATATGTTATTTTTCAACACTTTACACTATTAATGCCACACATGCATAAATAAAACATTGAGAGATTTGGCCACAAACCCCCAAAACAAAACCAAAGACACAATAAGTAACTTAATGTGCTTTTGTAAAAATGTTACACACAGGCACATATCTTTTCTTATAAGCCTGGATTGGGAATTGAACTTGAACTGTTTTCTGTTGTTTGCAGTCTCCCAGAGTTCTTTGTGGTTCCGGTCTCTCTAGCGGATCAGGATCTGAAGCAGTACGCCTGCTGCTTTTACTCGCAGCGCATCCCGGTAAGCACCGTTTACTGGGCTGCTATATTGGTTTATGGAGTGAGAGGGGAGGAAATCCACAAATCACTTTTACTCGCCCAGTCTTTTTTACACTCACTCAGAGAGGAAGTCATCAGTTAGTGTCTTGGTTTAGAACTTTGCAAAATAGAAATAACATCTGTACATAATCTATCCATATTTTCCCGGTAGATGAATGTACTTTGAGTAGTTTTATATCTACCATTTGAAAATTACTTGTTTGGTTTTGCAGTTGTGGTGCTGGAATCACCCCAGTGGAAGTGCTCTGGTTCGCATGTCTAACATCAGTGACCCGCAACAACAGAGAAAAGTGGAGCAGAGGTAAGAAACAGAATAAGAGGGTGATTAAGGCAAGCAGATTTGGTCAGACGTGTTTAAAGGAAAACTATACATACAGTACATGCATACATACAATATATACATACATGCAAATGTGTGTGTATGTATGTATGTATGTATGATTGATCGATTGATTGAAACTTTTTACAACTCTCCCAGAGTTAAACAGTTATTATCCTTTTTAAATTTATTCAGTTGATCTCTGGGTCTGGTGAGAGCACTTTTAGCTTAGCTTAGCATACATCATTGAATCAGATTAGACCATTAGCATCTTACTGAAAAATGACCAATGAGTTTAGATAATTTTCCCATTTAAAGCTTGATCCTTCTGTACTTACATTGTGACAAGCTGACAGAAAATGAAAAACAGCTATTTTTTATAGGCCTATATATATAGGAACTATACTCTCATTATGGCTTGATAATACATTAATTTTGTGTATTGATATTTATGCAGCACCTGAAAATAATCCCCAGCTTAGTTATGTTGATGGAAGTTAGCCCATTTTTACACACTGCGTAATATCATTGCGACTGCTGCAGCCCTTGATTACTATGCCATAATAAGAGTTTAGTTACTAGCCCTAGAACAGGGGTTCTCAACTTTTGTCTTCTTTTGGGCCCACTTCTTATTCTTTAAATTTTTGAAGGCCCACTCATCTGACATTTTCTTTAAAATGTTTGTATGAAATGGTCGTTTAAACCTTTATTTTTGTTTTCGCCTTCTGTTATTTTCTATTACTGATATTCAATTTTTAAAAATATAATTAAATTTAAATAAATAAATAAATATATATTTATATATATTTATGTATATATATATATATATATATATATTTATTTATAACTAAAGCTATGAAATATATATTAAATATATTAAAACAAAACAAAAAATTATATAGAATAAAAAACACAGGTTCAAAGAGAACCACAGGTCAACAGGGAGATTGCAAAAGACCAGCTTCTGCTTTAAACTAGACTGACTTATTATAAACTATTTAATATCTACTATTCAAAAATATACAGACAAATGTAAAATACAGTTAAACGCATCAACCAGAGCACGTCTGAAGCTCATATACAAGTTTATTTTACATTCTATGGCAGAAACATCATTGAGCCTCCGTTATGAAAACGTGTCCGTTATGAAACACTCACATGACATTAATTTGGACAACTATGTGGATATGTTAAATAGTTCACGCAAAGAGAGACTTTCCCTTTGACTTCAAGCGTAGTTTGTGAATGAACAGACTAACGTGTACAAGTTGCAGACGCACAGTAAGCAATCAGAGAACAGGAGAACGTGCATTACTTCAACCATTTTAATATAGCTATTAATGATGAAATTCTAAAATTATACTATAATATTGAGAGTTGATTTTAATCTATCTCTCGGCCCACCTGCAGTATAGCTGAAGCTCTCTATTTGGCCCACCAGTTGAGAATCCCTGCCCTAGAAGATTGCTTATCTTTCTTAGTACACAATGTAATTACAGAAGAGTCTAGAATTAAATTGGAAAATTATTAAAACTCTTTGGACTTTTTTGAGTGAGATGCTAATGGTCTAATCCGATTCAATGATTTATGCTAAGCTAAAAGGGATTGGCTGAATGGATAAAAGAACGGTAAAACAACTCTTTAACTGTAGTGTTTTGTTTAAGTGTTCCTTAAATAAAACAGTAATAATTCTTTTCTAAAAATACATATATTTGATGAAGCACTCTCGAGAGTTATTTTCCCAAATATTATTTCTCTGCTGTTGAAAATGTTGCCATGTTGTGATTATCTTTGCTTGCTCATCTCAGATCTTTTGGCTTTTGAGCCTAGTAGGCATGCCAAATCTGCTCAGACCCATAGATGCCGGATGTCAGAGTCTGTATTTTATTATTTAGTAAGCAGTGGTTAAAACTTTTCTATTTCTGCAGGATTTCCAGTGCCATCACTAAGAGCCACCCACTGCGCAGTGATGTCTTCAAGTCGGATTTAGACAAAAACCTCCCCAACATCCAGGATATTCAAGCTGCTCTTCTTAAACTGCGACAGATCTGCGTTATAGGTAATCAATACACTTTTGGAGAAGGAAAGACTGCGGCACACACTCAACTAAATAAGACTTTAACTGTAGGAAATCCTCTCAGGCTTAACACTGGGCTACAGTAAGGGCCAGGAATGTTTTTGGTTATTTCAGGAATCCCACATACTGCTTCCTGGTGCCATTGAAAACATGTTAGCTGGAAATACACTTTTAAAACATAGCTTAGGTCTATACAATGTTCCAAATAAGCTAAGCTGTCTGATGGTGTAATCATATGTTTATTGCCTCCTGCCTCACTCTGGCTCTAATGTGCCTTTTTGCTCACTTTTGTATAAATATGCAGAGTCATTTGAGGAGTCTGAAGAGAAATGGCTTTCATCCTTAGAGAGTTCAAGATGGATGGAGTATGTCAGGTATGATTGAGGAGTGTTCAGTAGTAGCTTCTGCCAGAAATGGTTTCTGTTTTTGCATGCTTAGGTGTTTATTTAGGCCTCAACAGTTTTGAGATTGTTGTGGTATGTTTTTCGTTTAACAGGACATTTTTGCGGCACGCAGTAGAGGTAGTCTATATGCTGGAGAGCAGGCATGTGTCTGTCATACTCCTTGGTAAGAAGCACTTTGTACACACACATTTATGATGTATATGATAAATATTTTAGTTACTTGTACTTGCAACTTCTCAGTGTTTATTTAAAATATCTTAGTTTAACCATGGAATGACATGAGGGAATGATGACAGACATTTCATAACTGAGTGAACTTACTTAAAGACAAACATGTAATCCGTTTAAGTCTTATTTTGTCTATATGTGTTTGCATGTGCAGAGAAGGAGGACCGGGACCTGAGCTGTGTGATTTCCAGTCTGGTGCAGCTGATGTGTGATCCACACTGCAGGAGTCTGCATGGCTTCCAGGCTCTGATTCAAAAGGAGTGGGTGATGGCTGGGCATCGTTTCCTGGATCGCTGCAACCATCTGAAGAAGAGTGATAAAGAGGAGGTAGTGCAGCGCATATATACTGTATATCAAATGTATTTCAGCATCATATTTGTTCATCTATAAAGGGGCTTTCAGATGTGTGAACTCAAGGTGTTTTATTTCTCTCTGCAGTCTCCTTTGTTTCTGCTGTTCCTCGACTGTGTGTGGCAGCTGTGGAATCAGTATCCAGCAGCGTTTGAGTTCACTGAGGTCTACCTGACAGTGTTGGGGGACAGTATGTGGGTCCCTGTTTTCAGCACCTTCCTCTTTAACTGCCCGCGACAAAGAGCAGAGCACAGCAGGGTTAGATGCTTATGTTTTGACAATTCTTTTTATAGAATTATATTACAGCTTTATTCCATCATATACCATCTTTGTTTGCTGATTAATTCATCATCGTATAAAAATGCACTTACTGTGCACATGCATGTGTTTACATTGTACTTGTATTTAAAAATACGTCTACATGTAATTACATCTGTAACTAATAACGCCATTGATCATACTCCAAACAGTTAACTCTTTTTAAACTTAATGATTTCATTAACCTGTCCCTGACCTTAAATGGCGGCAAAAGTGTTTGGTAATACAACATTAATATAATTCTACCATAAGTTAAAAAGTAGCTATAAATATATAAATATAAAAATATATTCAAAATTGTTTACTATTTGCAATTTTCTCCTATACAAAATCCCTCAATCAATGTTGTAAACCAGCAGCCATTGACATCCGTAGAAAGAGTAAGAAATAGAATAGGTATGGAAAGTATTCAGACCCCCTTAAATTTTTAAAAATTTGTACTACTAAATTTTGTTATATTATTTTGTACTATTGTTAAATTATTTAAGGTGTTTTTTCCTCATTCATTTACACACAGCACTCCATATTGACAGAAAAACACAGAGTTGTGGACATTTTGCAGATTTATTAAAAAAAGAAAAACTTAAACCCAATTAAGCAAAGAGTCTGAATAATAAGGACTAGTAATATTTAAGTCAGGGCTCTGGCTGGGCCATTGAAGAACAGTCACAGAGTTGTTGTGAAGCCACAGTTATTTTAGCTGTGTGCTTAGGGTCATTGTCATGTTGGAAGGTAAACCTTCGGCCCAGTCTAAGGTCCTGAGCCCTCTGGAGAAGGTTTTCCTCCAGGATATCCCTGTACTTGGCCACATTCATCTTTCTCTCGATTGCAACCAGTCGTCCTGTCCATGCAGCTGAAAAACACACCCTCAGCATGATGCTGCCACCACCATGCTTTACTGTTGAGACTTTATTGGACAGGTGATGAGCAGTGCCTGGTTTTCTCCACACATACCGCTTATAATTAATGGCAAAAAGCTCTATCTTGGTCTCCTCAGATCAGAGAATCTTATTTCTCACCATCTTGAGCTTGTTTTTTTTTAGCAAACTCTATGCAGGGTTTCATGTGTCAGGCCACTCTACCATAAAGCCCCGACTGGTGGAGGGCTGCAATGAAGGTTAACTTTTTACAACATTCTCCCATTTCCCGACTGCATCTCTGGAGCTCAGCCACAGTACTGGTCTTTGGGTTCTTCTTTACCTCTCTCACCAATGCTTTTCTGCCCCAGACGGCCAGCTCTAGGAAGGGTGATCAGAAGAAATGGACTGAGTTAAATATATGAGTGTCAAAACAAAGGGTCTGAATACTTAGGACCATGTGATATTTCAGTTTTTCATGTTTAATAAGTCTGCAAAAATGTCAACAATTCTGTGTTTTTCTGTCAATATGGGGTGCTGTGTGTAAATTAATGAGGAAAAATGACCTTAAATGATTTAGCTAATGGCTGCAATATATCACAGAGTGAAAACTTTAAGGGAGTTTGAAAACTCTCCTCACCTACTGTATATATTATAGAATGTAGAACGTTTTGCTTTCCAACATTATTTTTTATATCTTTCTTTGTGTTAAACAGAAAAAAAAGGTTAAACAGGTTTAGAAATAGAGTATGGTGAGCAAATAATGACGGAACTACCCCTTTAAAGAGTTTAGTAGTAAACATAACCTGCAAATATGTACTCTAATTTCCACTTGTATTGTCTGTGTTACATATTCTTTTAAGCATTTATAATAATTGTTTTATTATTAGCTGTCTTAATATATACATTTAGACTGGTTTGGTTCGTTTGTCATCCACTTTCTCTCTGTAGGATTTTGCAAGCAGTAAAAGTATTCACCTGGGGCAGGACCAGGCTCTGCGTTTTCCTCCAGTGTGGGACTGGTCTCAACAGTTCAGCCTCAAAGACCAGACTCTTTTTAATAATCCCCTGTACGTGGGCAAGATCGCCACCTGTTTGCAGAACGGCACAGTGAAGACCTTCACACACAGGCGCAGCAAGGTGAGCTCCCTGTGGCCACGCCACAGCATATTTCAGTTGTCAATCCTTTTTATACCAAAGAAGAGTGACATTCTCATTCAATTACTAACAACCACATTCAGAAGAGTTCTAGGAAGCGTGTATGTAACTCAGGTGAAAAACTAGTTGTTAATGATGTATTTGACCATGGATGTGTCTGACTTTTGTATGTGAGGTGAATGAAAATGAGACTTTATTTACTATTTACTGGGTTGTTTATAGCATCAAGCTAAGCCTAAGTGAAAAGCAAAAGTGGACATGGCAACAGCATGTTCTGCTAAAAAACCCTACAACCACAAAACACTACAGTTCTGTCACTGCACTGGCGGTCTGCTTTAACATAATGAGTGTTTGGTTGCTAATATCAGTGTTGTGCATAATAAACACACCAGATTGCAGATTGTTGCTGTGGTTACCACAGTGTCAGTCATTGCTATTTTAGGAAGAAGTCATTTATTGCATGCCGCACACATACACACACTTTTGTTTTTGTGAATTTTGGGGACATTCCATTGGCATAACTGTTTTAATACTGTACAAACATCACCTAATCATCACTAAAAACATTCTGCAGTTTTATTTTCCTCAATAAAACTCTGTAATTTCTGTATTTTTTATTAGTCTTTTGAAAAAGAGAAACATGTTGCTATTTACTCATGAATCAGTATCTGTTTGTAATACCCGTGTCAGACCAATGTCATTATACATTTTTGTATCCACATACGTCACAAAATCAGACAACTACAAACACACCGAAATGTAAGATTTGAGTTGTCATTCAGTTTTAGCATATTTGATGTCATAACATTTCGTAAATGGTACAAGAAAAGCTCATAAAGGGTTCATAAAAGGTTTAATTTGGTGATTGAAAAAGATATTTACAAAATGCCATAATGTAAAAGTCTGGTCTACTTATGACTTATACCAGGATTTACCTTATAGTGGTTATATCACCAGCAAACTCTGGGGAACAGTTATATTTCTGCTGTTCCATTATTGTCTTCTACTGACAACTTTTTTTGACCAATGCACAAATCAGTATTGTAAGGACAATTATCAAATTTGCAATCGTTTGTGAATTTGACTCACCACCTTTTTTTTTTTTTTTAATTTACAGGTCTTAAAGAGATAGTTCACCCAAAAATAAAAATTCTTCTCCACTCAAACCTTGTTTGAGTTTCTTTCTTTTGTTCAACACAATGAAAGATATACTGAAGAATGCAGGAGTAAACAGCTATTGATTCCATATTATTTTATGTTTCTATTTAAGTCAATGGCTGCTTTTTAAAGCAGGTTTCTTGAAACTGCTGCAGTCGCTGGTCAACGAGATTGGCATTTGCTGCCAGAGAGCCAATACATTGCCTGCATCGTTAACAGTGGAATTGATGCTATCCAATGTTGAAGCGAGTGACTCAAATGAAGACATCGCTCAACAGGGCCTTCAGGATTGTGCTAATGTCAGCCATTGTTATGCTAGATGTTAACGAAAGTTCCTTGTCTTTTTCTGATATTTTCCTTTGGCTTTTGACATGGCAGAGCAATTAAATTAACTGCAATAAGTTCTGAAAGCTGCCAATAACCCTATAACTGCAAATAACGATGTCTAGTTAGACGATTATAAGTGAAACTGCAGGAGCAAGCGGAGCACTCGACTACACTGGACGCCTCATAACTGAAAGTCCGGCTGCTTTTTTGACAACATTCTTCAGAATATCTTGTATTGTGTTTAACAGAAGAAAGACAGTTTAGAACCACTGGAGTGTAAGTAAATATTAATGAGATATTAGCTTGAACTGCCCCTTTTAAGAATCATTAACTCAGATTTATACTCTATATTCAGTAGTCAATATGCAGATGATTTGGTTGTATTATAAACAATGATAGCAGAATGCAAATTGAAACGAGGAGTATAAACATTTTTATTTTGCTTCTGTCCCAGAAAAACTACAGTTCCACTGTGCGTGGTTTGCCTTCACTCATGCGCAATGGATCTCTTGGGCCGAACGACACCCTGACCCGCCGAAACTCTCTTGTGCTGCGTCTGCGTTCTGACTTGTCTCAGGTGCGGGAGCAGCCGGAGACTCCGTCAGAGCGCTTCGTTCGGGACTTCTTTTCTCGGGCTGTCGATCTGCAAGGCCTGCTGCTCCCCCAGCTCCTCCCATCTCACCTCTCCGTCTGGAAGCTGTACTTCCTACGCTGGGTCCCCGAGGCCCAGATCCCACACGGCGGGCCTGTCACTGCCTTCCACAAGCTCTCAGTGCTCACAGACGAGATCGAAATGCTCCAGAATCAGCTGAGGCAGTACAAAGGAGCAGCCGGGACTGCTAACACATCCCACGCGGAGCACAGCAAAATGTACTTTAAGGCCACTTCCACTCCTCAGCAGTGCCCTGCTCCTCCAGAATACCTCAGCTCCTCGTTTCCCTTCTCTCCTGTGGGCAATCTGTGTCGGCCCGGCATTTTGGGGACTCCTCTGAGCAAGTTCCTCAACGGGGCCAAGATCTGGCTCTCTACAGAGACGCTGGCCAATGAGACCATCTGAGAGCGGATCAACATGAAGATCTTGCGTGATGTGAATGTGCAGGCTTGTGGTACGGACACGTTTTTATTCAGTCTGTTGAGAGCCGTCGGCTGGTGAGGTTTTTTTTTTTTTTTTATTCTTGCACATGATTAAATATAATGCTCCAATCGCACATCTTTCTGACTTGGGATTGTTTGGATCTGTTCTACCTGTGTTGTGGTGGATTTTATTTTTCTTGTAGAGTTTGTGGCATTAGATGGAAAGGAAGGTAAACCGGTAATGCTTTGCATATTTATGGTTCAGTTTGTTTACATTAGATAAAGCATTAGCTATCATGAACAAACTATAAATGGTTTATAGAACACAAATTAGTATGTACATTTCACGTTTCAAATGTTTTTACAACTTTTACATTCATTTAAATGAATTTTATTCCGTTTATTCCTGTGATAGCAACTTCAGCATTACATGATCCTTCAGAAATCATTCATAATGCACATTTGGTTTATTTTGTATGATTATCAATGTTGTAAATGGTTAACCTGCTTAATGTTGGTTAAAAACAATGCATTTCTTTCTGGACTTTTTGGCTAATATAAAGTTCAGAGGGATCACATATTTTTGGGATGCAAATCCTTTGAGAATTTGTGAAAACATTCATTTTAAATTCGTACGGATGCTTTAAATTGAAATTGTCATTTATTTTCTTAAAAAAAAAAGTCTTGCCGATGCCAAATTGTTAATTTAAACGATTTGAATTCATTTTTATTCGCAACACATTCAATAATGTTAACACAACTTAAAACTCGAACGAACAATATGCAGAGCTTGTGTTTTTCAGCCAGTGATGAACTTCCGGTGAAAGCTTTATGTGACTATTTATTTTCAATTAAATAAGCTTCCTTTTCCAGCATGGATGTTGTAATGTGATAAAAATACAATCAGTTAAATACACTTAAGCATCCATTTAGTTGTTAAAGCGTAAAAAGAGACAAAAAAACATTTAAGGTTAGGTGCTGTCATTAGCTGCAGGCTAGCGGAAACAACTCCATTGAAAATACTGGGGTAAAATTCATTTTTAGTATGCAAGAAAGAACATTACAAAGATGTAGGTATAAACAAAGAGACAAACAGGGTACATAAATACAATTCCAGCAAATTAAACAGGTTTAACTGATTTACACCAAGAAAGAGTTTTACATGCAGTATAATTGTTAGAGTCTTCACATATAAATCAAAGTCCTTTCTGAAAATAAAAAGTAAAGGTGTTTTTTTTTAAGATTTACATTTACGAATGTAAAATTTAGCCAAAAAAAAGCAATAAATTCATTATAAAATGACAATGAGAAGGATCTAATTTAAGAGATTAAGCAAAGATTACAACTTTTGGGAAAATACAAGAGAATGAGAAAGAAAAGAAAGTATTTTCCTTATGAAATTGGAGGTCAACCCAAAAAACTACACTAAGTGCACTCCCAAAATAAATGATTTAGTGTTTCATCATGTTGAGTACAAAATGTGGAAATATTAAATAATAAAAGGGGAAATATTGTTAGTAAATTTAGCTAGTTTGGTAGAAATCAGATCTTAAATGGATCGATTTTGTATGGGATGACAATTCACCGGAAGCCCCGTTGCTGGCTGACTGAAATTATAACTCCATGTGCAGATACCCCATTGAATACAATTAAAGAATGACCATTAAATGCATGTTCCTGACAGCTAATGCATTAATTAATGAACAAACTGATCCTCATTATAAGGGATTATCACAGAACTGTAAATGAAATCTGTAAAATGTACATATCTTTTCATAGATTTAAGATTTCTTAAAGCCTTCTGGCAAGGTCTAACTGTAGCTAGCTTTATTAAAATCAGTAACCAAAATTGTGAAACTTGATATAGGAGCGGACAGGGTTTATCAGCGTAAACCCCACAGCAGGCAATAACTGAGCACATACGGGCGTCTGTCAGGCGGGCTGGAACCGCGCTCTCTCTCTCTTTGAAGCACAGCATTGGTTGTTTGAAAATGACTGACAGCTGCTCGAGCCAATCAGCTGGTTGATTTGATGAGAAGCGAAGCAGTCGGCATTTTAAATAGCATCTGAGTGTCAGATAAGACATTTTCAGTTGAGGAAATAGTGCTGCTGCACCTGTGAACTTTTGCTTTAGTTATTCAGAGTTATTTTAATAGTGCAGCCGTGATAATGATGTTGGTTTGATATGTAGCCTTTACACATTATTGATTTTCTTTTAGTTGTGGTTGGGGATCACATTTTTATTTTATTCAGAACAAATTATAGTTTGTTTTCTCCTAGATCTGGTACTCGCCCGTTTTCCCTGATTCCCTAGTCTGAAGTAATGCACAGTAAGAGTGTAGTTTACCGAGAATGCTGTCATGAGTATGACAACTGTGTTTGTTTGTTACAGCACGGTTTGACTTGTCAAACAGCACTGATATTTATTCAGTTATGCAAAGAAACTAAAACAGGGATATTGTACAAATCCTCTGTGCCTTGCAGTGAACTGCAGTGAACCTGTTGTTTTTCTGGATATTAAAAAAGAAGAAACTTCATAGCTCATGGTGGGAGTTTTTCATTGGTGTGTAAATGAACAATGCTGACTAATTCCAAAGCTTTGTGTGGAAATGAATCAGATACTAGTGGTTGGACTGTTGCGTTTTAATAAAGGTTACTTTGGTTTGTTTGTGAGCTAGCAATATGCAAAATCTGGCTCTTCAGATTTTCAAGCAAATAAAAACAATTGCCCTATTTGACTGGAAGGCTGTGTGTGTTTTATTCTTCAGGGCGTCAACTTTGGCTTAAGAATTTAAGAAATCAGCTTCATTCAAATCTTATTAGTTTATTCATTTAGGTTTAGCACAACCTGTGTGTACAAGAAAAACATTTTAAATCGGTACACTCAATAGCAATGCCCTCTTCTGACCACTTAGTGCTATGACTAACTGAATGTATATTTGGGTCATGAGTGTACTGCATCACTGTAGTAAAGGTGTAATACAGCTTTTTCATACATTAGAATGTGTCCTGGTTTTTATTCTATTTTTTCGTTGAGTATCATTGTATCACCATGTTTACAGAAGATGGCATTCAGTGACAATAGTTTATATAGCATAAAGGCAAACAGACATGTTTAGAAAATAGAGAAGCATCATTTAATGACGTGTTAGAAGACTCTGCTTAAAGAAATAGCTCAGACAAATATGAACATTTCACGACCATTTACACACACTCAGTGATTCTAAATGTTTATGCTTTTTTCTGTTGAACACTAATGAAGATATTCTGAAGAATATCTTTAAATTTTATTTGTTTACGCTTAAGGAAGAATTCACCAAAAGAAGGAAAATTCTTTCAGCATTTACTCATTACATGTTTGGGTTTTTTCTTTTTCATTCATTTGTTTTCTTTTTGGCTTAATTCCTTTATTAGTCTGGGGTCGCCATATCTTATCCATCATTTGTTTTACGCAGCGGATGCCCTTCCAGCCACAACCCAACACTGGGAAATACCCATACACGATTCTTTTACACACACTACGGCCAATTTAGTTCATTCAATTCACCTACAGCGCATGTCTTTGAACTGTGGAGGAAACCGAAGCACCTGGAGAAAGCCCATGCCAACACGGAGAGAACATGCCAACTCCACACAGGAATGCCAAATGACCCAGCCGGGGCTCAAATCAGTGACCTTTTTGCTGTAAGGAAGTTCTCACTGCGCCACCATGACGCTGGGTTTTTCTGTTGTTGAAAAGTTATTTTTTAAAAATGCTGAAAACCGGTAATCAAATTATTTGTTTTCCCTACTGTAAAGCTCAATCGTGACAGATTTGTAACATTCTTTAAAATATATTTTCAACAGAAAAAGGAAATGCATAAAGGTTGGTTGGCTAAACTCTCCTTTTAAGGACCAGCCAATACTAACTAACTGTACTTTAGGGTTTAATGGTTTTACCCATGATTCTTTGTACATTATTATTATAAAATGTGGTATGATTGTATATTTAGTTATTGTAATGTCTGAAAAAGTATGTGGTTTCACATTTACACAAATATATCTGCTATGGAGTAATGATGGGAAACTTGATGCAGACACTAATATGGTATGACTTTAAGAATTTGACATTCATTTATTTATCCTTAAAGCGAATCTGTCATTTACTCGCCCTTCACGTGTCACAAACCTGTTTGAGTTTTCATTGAGTATGACTATGAAAGTCAATGGTTACTGTCCTCTAACATTCTTCAAAATATCTTTTGTGCTAACATAAAAAGCAAACTCACAGGTTTGAAGTGAGAGTACATTTTTAGATGAACTGCCCCTTTTATATATAATACAAACATACCTTTCTATCACAATCAATATTCATTATTATTTTTAGGTTTTAGTATAAACATTCTAGAAAACTAATGCAACGGTTGAGTTGTGAGAAGCTCAGGCAACGTTTATTTACAGCTGCCCCTTGATTTGATATTTTGTATCAATACTTTGTGTTACCATTAAATATACTTGTAATGGAAGATTGATGAACAATTAAATTCTATACCACTCAAAGTTCCTTATGAGCACATAAAAAGCTATTTAACAATTATTGATGCGAGTACTTTTAAATACAGTCCAAAACTCAAATATATCAGTAAAAGAGGTGTGTATTTGAATAAAAACAACAAGTCATAACATTAGATTTCTCATAAAACTGTACATATTGCTTTTGACACAGGTTTATAACATTACAGCTTGAGTTTGTTCACAGAAATCTCTTTTTGTTTCTTCTTCTTCTTCCCCGTCTGGTCCTTTGAGCCCTTGACTTGACTTCGGACTTGGTCTTGTAGTTGAGAGAAGAAGGCCTGAGAAGACCGCAAGGCCTTATCCATCCCATCGTTCTGTAGAAAAGCACAGAAAAACAGTTTAAAAACAGAGGAAAAACAAACAAAAACTGCATTCAACTTGAACATTCGTCACTGACCGTCAGCACTTTGGCTTTTCCTCCTTTAGTCAGTTTCTTGATGGTCTGTTCAACTTCAGCTTTACTCTTCTTTTTCTTGCCGTCATCTGCTCCTCCTCTTGCAGCCTCTTTGAGTTTCTGTCTCTTCTCTCGCTCGTGAATCTTCAGACGCTTCAATTTCTTCTTCTTCCGTCTCTCTCGTTTCTTATCTGTAGTGGTTTTCTCTGTGTCCCCGAGAATGTCTCCTGCCTTATTCTTCTCCTGAGATAAGAAATAAAAGGTATTGACGCGTCGTGGAGATCCGTTTGTAAAAGTTTCACAGAATTACCACAAAGCAAACTTTTTCCTGAAGTTGTGCGATCACACAAACCTTAATCTCCTCTGGAGCCAGCAGAGTAGCATCACTGACATTGACCGGAGCCACTTCCTCCATAGTAATAGTTGGCAAGTTGGAAACCACTTTGACTTCAGGAACATGCTAAACAGAGGAAAAAGCACGAGATGTTTAGTGACTTATTTGAACAAGAGAGATGAATTTTGCGAATGATTACATAAATACCACTCAGTACTAATACTACCAACTGCAACTTCAAAATTATTCCCCTTCAATTGTACTTACTGGTTTTGGAGTGAAGTGGAAGTTTGATAGCGCATCCAGTTTGAGGAAAAGCGAGTCCATGAGTTTCTGGATTTCTACATGTGCTGGGTTCTCCTCCTCTTCCTTCTTTTCCTGAAGCGCAAGTAAAAATGTAATGAATACATGTTCATTTTATATTACAAGACAAAAAACTCTGTTTGGAAGAATGTTAACTGACAGTAAAGCCAAAAAGGTGACAATTTCAAAGACAAGCTGTTTTGCTGAAATATCTACTTTAAAATAGTAGCAATAATAATAAGAAAAAAGCATTAGTTTATACAAAAATAAGCAGAATAAAAATAAGAAAATTAAAAATAATAGCACTAAATCAGCATATTACATTTGATTTAATCATCAAATCCTTTCTAAAGGATCACATAAAACTAAACATGCAAGAAATAAAGTAATAACCAAAATTAAAAAAAAGAAATATATAATTCAACTACAGTAATCAACTACATTTCAAACTATATTAAGAGAAAACAGGCATTAACAATATCCCAAAATAATAGACTATTGTATTTTTCAAAAACTTTGTATGTACAACTGAATATGTACATGCTTTAAAGACAATATGCCTGTTTCTGTGTCCAAATTAAATAATTCATATACAAATAAGACACAATAAACAGTGTCTACTTTTATATTTTCATTTTTATTCAACATAACATATTTAAAAGAAACTATTCTTATTCTGACCTACACTTTTTCAATTAAAGAACTGAATCATACTGATTTTTCCATCTCTGAATTATAAAAAAACACAACAAATGGCTCCAAACTTTGAAAATGTGAAGGATAAGTTGCAATTAAGATTTAAAATCAGTATTTCAGAGCTGCTCTGTGATACTTAAATCGAGTTTTATTTATCATGTTATCAAATTATTCTTGTTCTTAACAGGCCTGACAAGATGTTTGGTATATAAACTACTGTAAAGGGCTTTAGAATAGACATGTTTTTTGCAAAGACAAAATCTAATGAAGCAGTATTACACTTATCATTTTAATGCATGAAAAGCCCTTTTCCCTTCCCTATAATCATATTCACAGAGATTGTTCCACTAAAAATGAAAATTTACTCACACTAAAGCAGTTCCAAACCTTTGAGTTCTTTCTTTGATTTGGTTATGAAAAAAGCTGAAACCTTTAACATGAAAACATTAACTTCCATAGTAAGAACAACAAATACTATGGAAGCTGATGGCAACAGGTATCTAGCTTTCTTTAAAATATCTACTTTTGTTTTCAACAGAACAACAAAACTCTGTTTTAATTTTGGAACAAATAAAAAATGGTAGAAATTTCATTTTACCTTCAGAAATATTCCTTACAGACAGGAAATGATATGATCCACTGAGCTCACCTGTGTCTGCTTGATATACTCCTGCTCATAAACCTCAGCCAGACTCAGTTTGCTCTTCTCATGATCCAGAGTGAGTCTCTTTTTATACTCAAACACCTCTTCTTTAGGCTTCTCTTTCCTGACCACATCATCCCACACCTGAGACACACAAACACAACAAAAACTGATCAGATACGGTGAGAGACATGATCTTATTCATGAAGAAGAAAATCATTTGAGGTTGTATTTAGTTAAAAGGGACAATGTGCACTAAATGTACTAATTATTTCCCCCTATTTTCTCAAGTTGTATACAAACCTGATCTTTGATTCTCTGTTTGATGATATCCTCAAGTTGTAAGGTAGTTTCCTCAGTGATTGCAGGAGCTGTGGAGAAGAGAATGCAAGTCATGCACTGATAGTATGCTTAGATTTGTTTGCTTTCTGCTGTGAACGCCCGAGTAAAGCTCTCACCCATTCGAGAGGCCTGATCAAAGGCTATGTCCTCTTCCAGCATGCTGTTCTCTGGTCGAGTCTGAGCAGTCACCTCTCCTGACAGCTGCCACGGCTTCTCTGACAACGCAGCATTTTCCAGCTCTTCAATCTGCTTCACCATCTGCAAAAAATTGATGGCAAATCAGGGTTATGGCTGACGACTAAAAATCATCAATTATTCCTTAAAAAAAGATGAAAAAATAAAGAAATGTTAGCTGAATTGTCTGAAATACATTTACATTTAGCAGACGCTTTTGTCATTAGGCAGAAGCTGTTTTTGTCCAAATAGATTTAAGTTACTAAAAATAAATAAAACATGATAAATAAAATTTAATGAAAATTATATATTCTAATCTCACTTTTATTTCAAATATCTCCCAAGAGATGACTAACAAATATTTTTGCAAACATTTTTTAACATAAAAATTAGCAATTTCTTATAACTTATTTATTTAGTCTGTGCCATGATGAGAGTACATACCATTTCACTAGTGCTTTTGCAGGGAACTAGTATTCAGCTTAAAGTAAAATTTAAAGTCTAAACTAGGCTAATTAGGTTTACTAGGCAAGCTGGGTTAAACAAGCAGGTTACTGCACAACTACTGTATCAAATTGTGGAGAGAAAAAAATGCAAGCAGCTAGTAATATTAACCTTTGCCATTTTTTTATTCCAGCCAAACTAAAAGAAAGAATATGTGAATGGGTTTAACTCAAGATTAACTCATGTAAATGTACTTTAGTTAAGTAGTTAAGTATCTTACAGTATATGTTAGTAAAGCATAGGTTTATTTATTTTTTTTTAAAAGCTCTTATGTCCAGTGTTGTGTTTGTATTAATGATTAATTGTGTAACACCCTTTTCCTGTGAGGCATGAAATTTCATTCCTCTGTATGTCCCCACATGTAGCAGAATGACAATAAATCCCTAAACACTTGATTTAAGAAAAGATGAAACTGAGTACGGCATTGTAAATAAGGTGCATTAAATGGATTGAGATTTAATACAGTGAACACTATGATACCCATTTTGTTCCGTTTTCCTTTTTTTTCTTAAATAAAAAAAAAAAAAGTTATAAAAATGGAAAACTAGAATGGGAAATAATGTCAGAAATTACCTTGCCATGTTAAACATCACTAAAAAGATTTCATTTCTCAGTAGGCCCTTTTGATCATGTCTTTAACTGTATATAAATTAAACCAAAAATTAACAAAATACAATAATAAAAGCTTGTTTTGAAAATGTACAAAATATATGAATAAACAATCATAAAACAACACTATCAAATACACTTTGAAGTTTACAGGAAAAAAGAGGAAATATTTTTTCATTTACGGTTTAAAGTCGCAATTTTTGGTTACTCATCTAATAATGGTCATTCAATTCAATCACAATCATTCAACATTATATGAAGCCGTACAACAACGCTGGACTGTAAACAACACAAAACAGAATAATTTACTGCATATATTTGTTGTAAATCATGACAGGCCTAGTATAAAGCAAACCTTTTCCTGTCGCTTTTCAAATGATGACTTAGACTCAGGTTTAGGCACATCTTTTGCTTTTCCACCTAGAATGTCTTCTACATCTTCACCCTCACTGTCATCAGGAAGGTCAAAGGTCACCCTGCGTGAACCATCTCTCACTTTGTCACCTATATCATCATCATCATCATCATCATCATCCCTAAGTGAAGAGGCAAACATTAGATCAGAATTATGAGGTAGGCTTGCTTTAACACATTATGGTAACACAAATATCACACAAACAGACAGCAGGTATCCTCAAGACTTACCTCTCCATATCAAAATCCTCCTCATTCATATCCTCTTCATCTTCCTCCTCTAGTTCATCATCATCTTGTTCTTCTCCCTCATAATCATCATTCGATTCCAGCTCTTTTTCTTCATCTGGAATAGGGTCAGGCTCTCCGTCCACAGGTGCAAAGAAATCTTTGTATTTCATATTTCTGGAGCTTTTATTCTGAAAACCAAATCCCATTGTGAGTTTTACAAAATACATCATCATAGCACAAAGTATTCTAAATAAATCAATACTGAAATTCACAGTGCTCAGCATATACACGTACACCCCTCACAAATCTCTCTTTTAAATTCATATTTTAATAGGAGGCTATACAATAATATATTTGTGCATATACATTAGATTAGTCAGTACTGAAGCCAAATCTGGAGTTTATCTAACAAAATAACTTCCGTTACTAGTACACCCAAATTTATATGTTATATAAAAATATTAAATACAAATTTAAAAGAGAAAAAAAAAAAAATCCAAGAGAAACAGAAAAATGGAAAAAAAAATTGTTGAAATTTTGCAGTTTGTATTTTTTTTTTATATTATGCTTGAACTTAATTGTATTATCTTTCAATTTCTGAATATGTTTGGTGACTAAAATATTATTTTAATTAATACATCTGTTTACTTAATCTGTTTTATTGGATAAATAAATATGGATAAAGATATTCATTTTCAAAACAGGTTGTACTCAATTATGTTGAGCACTGCATTACACAACATATCTATACAACCTAATATTAAACAACTAGAGCCCTGTAGACTGATGTAATACTGTAAAATTAAAACATAAAAAGTATCAAAATAACACAAAGAAGTATGTTACTGCTTAAAATAAACACCATTACCTTAAGTTTCTTCTTCACGACTGGTTTATCAAAGCTCAGTTCATCGTCTTCATCAGACGGCAGATCCTGAAAGTAATCAATTTCCTCCCCTTCATTCCCTTTTCCCTCTCTTTTATCCATGTCATCCAGAAAAGCCTCCATTTCTGACAGTTTAAAAAACTTGTCATCCACTTCAGACTGAGTCCAGTTCGGTTTAGATTTTGTTAACTTGCCAGCAGCAGACTGTCTCTGTTTGGTTTGTTTCTCAAATTTATCTACATCAAAGTCCAAATCGGAGTCTTCGCCAGAGAAGTCATCTTCCCCATTGCTTGTAGGTTTCAGCCTCTGTGTAGTTTCCTCCTCTGCATCTTCATCATCCTCCTCCTCAGCACTCCCTTGCTCCAAGTTATCAGCAATTTCCTCATCATCAACATCCTCCAACTCCTCTTCGTCTTCTTCAACATCATCACCTTCATCATTCAGAAATGTTATAGCATCATCAGTGACCGCCTGCTCGACTGCCTGCTCAAAGTGTGTCAGTAATGCGCTGTTCTGAAGCTCCAGCTCTTGCCATATTTGCTCCTCGTCGAAGTTTTCAACCACCAGCTGCTCCAGTGGGCTTCCTTTACAATCTGCAGGTTCGTGGGCTTTTTGCAGGTCATAAAGAGTCTTTGTAAGTGATCTGAAGTCTGTTGCCAAAACATCCTGGACACTGCAATAATAGATAAGATGATAAAATATATCATATTTTATAATAGATAAAATAGAAAAGATGACAGTAAGTTCTTCCCGGACATAGCTGTAACTTAGTTTACCGAATGACTACTGATAACGCGAATAATTTTAGCTTCAAGTTTAAAAATAAAACTCACACAGGTAATCATTCATGAACGGAGAAATTATCAACTGTGTTATTTACATTTACAGCACATGTATAACTGTGTCATTTACATTTTTAAAGCATATTTAACCTGGCAACCACAACGTGAGCGTTTTGCACATGCGTGGCCCGATACGTGTTTCATAACTTTTAAAGCAATAAAATGTTGTAACGCGTTCAGAATTTTTTTAAATCATTTAATGTGCACCGAACCTGAGAAATAGCTCCGGGTGTGACGTGTTGCTGTTTAATAACTGTAAACAGCTTTCCAGCGTGCCGCCATCCCTCGTCGCCATCTCTGCACTCACATGGGTGACGCTGAGCGTGCGCTTGGTAAACACAACCCCCCGGAAACATAAGGCATTGCATTGAGTTCCGCGCAGAAAGTTAAACTTGTCCCTTTTGCGATTTAATGAGTTACAGTATGACACAATTATGTATAAAGGTTGTGCATCTTATATGTAAATATAAAAATAAGTAATATGTTAATTTAGCGTTTATAACCAGAACGAGTATTTAAACACGTGCTTCGTTCTTTTTAAATAAAGTTTTCTCTCAGCGACCACAAAGATGGCTTCCTCTTTACTGAAGGTTGCAGGTAAATAGTAGTAAGCTGAGATGTTTTATTGCGCCTACATCTTTCCGATGAATGAGTTTATTCAGTTTGCATGTGTCTCTGTAATATCTGTCTCCCTCTCTGACAGCTTTCATGTTTGAAATCCATAATATAATTTATTATTATCGTACTATATTTATTGCATCCACATTGAGGCTGATCTCTCCTGCAGTTACAGGGCTGTCGAGGTGTGCCTGGCACACTTTACCCCCAGTGAGGGCTCTGTCTCTGACTTGTCCCGTCAGTCAAGGTGTCCCTCAGTCATTGTGGAAGTTGGGCAGGCTGAATCACGTGGCTATCGCAGTGCCAGACCTGGAGAAAGCCACAGCCCTGTACCGTGATGTGCTGGGGGCTCAAGTGAGCGACACTGTGCCTCTCCCTGAGCATGGGGTGTACACTGTGTTTGTGGAACTGGGCAACACTAAACTAGAGCTTCTGCACCCACTGGGAGAGAAAAGTCCTATTGCAGGATTCCTGCAGAAGAACAAAGCTGGAGGGATGCATCATATCTGCATTGAGGTACATCAGATTAGGGGAAATCAGTAGTTCTCTATTCTTTATAATTTGGAGGTCACCGATTTTAATACAATATTTAAAGCACCTTCTTATTGGCTGATATGTTCCCTGCTATGACAATCTTGCTTGTTTTCATAAGATTTTAATAGATACATAACATTTACCTTGATTTTGATTATGTATGTTTTTCAATAGAGCAATTAGGGCTGCATGATATTGGAGAAATCGAATATTACAATATTTTGCTCTTCTGCCATTTGTATATTGCAATATGAATACAATTTCACCTGATGATTTGAATCTTTATCTGGAAAGAATTCATAATTTTAGATTAAGATGGTTGATTCTGTAGGGTGCATCTCCATAAACAATCTACAAGCATAAATCTATTTATAAATTCTATAAATTAAATTCATTATCAATATATAAATACAGTAAGAAAAGTATACAATAGAAATAAACTGTTTTATCCTTCTCAGAGTCTAACAGTATTCAGGTACAGTAATTGAATAATACAAATGAAAAATATTTTAAATTTATTATTCATTCATTCATTTTCTTTTTGGCTTAGTCCCTTTATTAATCTGGGGTCACCACAGTGGAATGAACCGCCAACTTATCCATTATATGTTTTATGCAGCGGATGCCCTTCCAGCTGTAACCAAGTACTAGGAAACATCCATACACACTCATTCACACACATACTCTACAGACAATTTAGCTTACCCAATTCACTTATCGCGCATATCTTTGGACTGGGGGAAACTGGAGCACCCAGGGGAAACCCATGCAAACACGGGGAGATCATGCAAACTCACACAGAAATGCAAACTGACCCAGCCGAGGCTTGAACCAGTTACCTTTTCTGTGACTCTAAATTCATTATTAAAGTTACAAAATGTACAATTTCGTATGCCTGAATGCCTCAAAAACACATGCAAATGATGAATTATAATATTACAAACTCAACATCGCATAACTTGCAATGAAACTATTGAGTGATCACATTGCAGTATCAATGCTGAAACAATATATTGTGCAGCCCTTAGAACAGTTATTAAATGTATTGCTTTTTATTTTAGTTTACTAAATTTGTAAGCTTTTTGCATTTTGAAGAACTAAAGTGTCAGATATACATTTTTAGTAGTGAAACTTGTTTTTGGCTTCTCTCAAAATTTGCAAACAGACATGCCGGTAAAATCTTGTTGGAGTCATGTATCATACTAATTTACAATGTACATTGAATATGCATAACCTAGGTTAAAAACACATTGCATATTTAAAATAGTTTTTAGAATGAATGTGAAATAACAGAATGCAGTATTAAATAATTAATGTGCTAATTCATGCATTTACAACTTTACAACATAAAACTAACATAAATTATGGCAGTTATCATAAAAGAAAAAAAAGAAAGAAAAAATAATACAAATCCAGAAACCGTCTTTTTTGTGTTGTGTCTTCTAACCTTTTTAAGCTTTTTAGAAACGAATCAGTTTACTTGTTAACAGAAAACATACAGGAACTATCATGAACCTTAAACTTCTCTAAAAAGTATTGTGTTGCCCATTTGATTGCAGGTGGATGATATCAATGCAGCAATAGTTGATTTGAAGGAAAAGAAAATCCGCCTGCTCTCCCCAGAGCCACGGATAGGAGCTCATGGCAAACCTGTGATGTTCCTCCACCCTAAAGACTGTGATGGGGTACTTGTTGAGATAGAACAGGCCTAGATAATAAACATTGATATTTCTGTCTTGCAAACCAGTGACTTTGATTCGACTGTTGAGTTCTACATCTTAATGTATTAAGTGATATATGCAAAGATTTTCAGACAATTCCAGAACCTATTATTGTAACCTGTTACGGTGTATTTGACATTTATGATAATTATGTATTTATTCCTAACTGATGATTTTCTTCAATGACTTGAATAAATGGTTAATTTCATAATTTAAAAGAGTAATTTAGTGTGTAACATTTATAAATAATATTTGTATTTACGCTTGGGGGGGGGGGGGGGTGCAATATATGTTTTAGATAAAAAAAAACACTACTTACTGTCAGAACAAAGAAACAAGCTAAATGAAATCCATTTTAAATACTGTAAAACAGCAGATAAACTTGGCCAAGTTTATTAATGTGAATTAAAATCCTAGCAAGCTTCTCATCTGACTCTCAATGGAGTAGACAGATTGAAGCTTTCTTTTTAGTTTTTTGGCTGACATCCATGTATTCGGGAGGCAAGCTGGCTCATACCATTCCTCCACCATAGACAGCCCTCTGCCAAATAGAAAGTTATTTTTGTTTGTACGCCTTAAATCTTCTTTATAAAAGAGATAACCAAAGGAGTGGTATTGGGAACTGATGTTTTGGGGCTTCTAGTTTTGTCACTATCCTCTCAGAGGTTTTGCTTGAACATTGCGTCTGCAGAACCGTTAGAATAATTTTCAGTTTTAATCTGTTTTTGACATTTTAATTTATTTGGCAGTCTGAATAGACACAGAAATCTTTCCAGGAAAATTCACACTCAGTCTGTCACAGTTTTTTTTTAATATCTTCTCTTTTCGTCTGTGCTAGACTGCAACTTGGGATAGATCTGTCCATCTGTATTGCAAGCATATATTATTAAATCTTTAAATATTTCAAATAAAGGCATTATATTTTATGTGTATATATTTATTTTGTGTGTGGGTGTGGGTGTGTGTGTACTTGCATTTCTAATCAACCACCAATCACTTGGAAGTCACTCAGTTTAGGCATGTTGACATGATCAAAACAATCTTCTGCAGTTCCAACCGAGCATCAGAATGGGGGGGGGGGGGGGGGGGTGATTTAATGGACTTTGAACATGGCATGGTTGTTGGTGCCAGACGGGCTGGCGGAGAATTTCAGAAACTGCTGATCTTCTGGGATTTTCACACACAACTATCTCTAGGGTTTACAGAGAAGAAGAAAAAATATCCAGTGAGCGGCAGTTCTGTGGGCACAGATTCCTTGTTGATGTGTGATCACTTAATTTTATTCTTTCCTAGGTCCATAAATATTACATGTTTGATAAAATAATCAATTTAATTTATGTGTTTTAGTAAAAGAAGACCCACCCATTTCAAGACAAGAAAAGTGTTGTTTTTTTTATTATTATTCAATATTCTTTAAATTAAGGTAATTAATTTAATGTTTAATAAATCTTTAATTCTTAATGTATGCAAGATTTTATTATTGTGTGTGTGTGTGTGTGTGTGTGTGTGTGTGTGTGTGTGTGTGTGTGTGTGTGTGTGTGTGTGTGTGTTTGTTGTGTATATTCCAGAGAAGAGCTAACAGTAGCATTGGTCCATCTGTAACTCCACATAAGCTGTAATGCTTAAGATTCTTCCAGTGATTCAGATGACATCTTCTGTATGGAGCACCAGGCCAATCTTCAACTGTCCAGAATCAGGTGGTTTGTCTTGGTCGGGCATCTCAGCTGAGACCTGTCCACTATGGGTGACCCTATCGGTAGCTGTGAAGTACCAGTGGCATAGCTCTCAGCATCACTGATGCACACAAGCCCTCACAGCACGTCAAGCTGCAAACCGTGTGAGGGACCCTAACCTACCCTAACCCAACAGCCAACACTAACAACCACTAATGTGCCAAAAACCACTCAGAGGAGACCAACAACGCGCAAGACACTGCCTAAAACCTTGCTAAACGCCTGCCAACATCCAGCAAACCATCCAAAGGAGCACTGACAATCACCAAAACCCTCCAGCAATGTGATCAAAACTTGAATGAAATGTCAAATGTGTTGTGTTGCAAACTTATTCTAGAACTATATACAATATATACAATATGTACATACGTGCCCTTGATCCTTCATCTGGCACTATATGGTGACTCAGTGCCTGGGCTTCTTCCTTCGGGGCTCCTTGGGCAGTGGCTCTTTGCTGATGTCCACCATGATCCGAGGAGGGATGCTGGACCCAGACTTGCTCTCAGTGATGACCACACGTCCATCAGCCTGCACGGTCTCCAGCAGTACAGGCCGGTCCAGCCTCTCCCACAGCCGCTGCTTCATCTCCAAGCCCCACTGAAGGTTGTACCGGCCTCGGCGTCTCTTCATGGTTGAGTCCATCACACTATGGAAGATGTGCTGATATTCTTGCACACTCCGGCCGTGGATGGAGATCGGCTCCTCCTGTGGACACTCACCCACTGAGGAGACTGATGCTGCGGGGCGGAGGACAGGAAGGACAGCTGCATTCCTCAGGTGTTTGTCCTCCAATGAAGTGTCCGACATGCAGCTGCCGGTGTCCGGCCTAGCCGTCGCTGCGCGCTCCTCAACGGAAGAGACGCGCTCCAGCTGGAAGTCTCTCAGGTGAGCAGGGAGAGTCCTGGCTCTTCTCGAGCGCCTCAGCGTCATCATGAACTCCAAAACAATTCCCCAAAGTAGACCAACAGGTAAAACTCAGTCAAAGGGAGATTTGTTTAGAGTTTTGTAGCGCGATGATCAGGATTGATAACTTTATAGACAGTTGTGTGGATTTTTAAACCATCTCGTGTTGCACTGCGGTCAAGCCAGCCGCGGTTCGGAAAAACACAGTCAAGCCAGCCGCGCTTTATATTTAGGTGCGCGCGTATTATTATCATTACGGTAATGTCAGCAGCCACACAGAGAGCGCTCCACAGAGCACCCATTTCGCCCAGAACAGAGAGATGACAACGAAATATAAGTTTATTCCCCTTTCCTCCCACGTATGCTTTATTAAACAATTTATTAGCTTTTTTGACTGTTGTTATTTTAAGAAATTGGTTTCTGGGCTTACCTTTAATTTCCTCAAGTTTATCTTTTTGCTTCAAATGATTTTATAGCAGATCAAACGGACAGAATAAATATACGATTTCTAAATACACAGAATGCGTTTCTACTTCTCCTAGCCAACTACAGTACATTGCAAATAAGGTTAAATGCAATTTTATACAACGTGCCTAACCTCAGAAAGTGAAAATAATCATGTAGTCCAACATAGCATTGTTTAAGTTACTAATATATGTTGGTTTTATTTAAAGGGGATTTAAAAGGTTATGTTTCTTTCAGTATATGGGATATGGGGCATTATTACACTTTAGATGACTGTAAAGACCTTATTATTTGTTATAAGTAGAATAGAACAACAATAAGATGCAGGAAGTCAAATACTAAGCATACATCATATGAAGCCTGTTTTACTGCAGCATTTTGGAAAAATGTACCATTAACACACTTTAAAGTGCTATAAAGAAATAAGTAGAAAAAAAAACAAAGTTTGGTTCTGATGGATGTACATGCATACCTCATGTGAAAGACCTCATTTA
The DNA here is from genome assembly GCF_052040795.2 of Danio rerio. Lineage (NCBI taxonomy): Eukaryota > Metazoa > Chordata > Actinopteri > Cypriniformes > Danionidae > Danio > Danio rerio. The sequence continues at coordinate 30,792,641 of NC_141027.1, forward strand.
AGTTAACAGAAGAAAACTATGGACAGGACATCCAATATTATATGCATACCTCATAATAACTTACTGCAGCATTTTGGAGAAATGGGCTATTAATGAGCTATAAAGTCTTTAAAGTGTTATAAATACATTGTTTGAAATAAGTTAAATAAAAGAGTGATCAGGTCTGATACTAGATGTCCCATGCTATATGCATATATACAACATATGAATCCTTTTTACTGCAGCAATTTGGAAAAAAAATGCTCATTTAAAAGATGTAGAAAAAAAACAATAGTCAGGTCTTATACAGGACATCCCATACTAAACCTCATATAAAGACTTGTTACTGCAGCGTTTTGGAGAAATTGGGCATTAACATTACTCAAAGTGTTATGAAGACCCAATTTTCAATAAATAGACAAAAAACAATGATCAGTTCCTGTACAGAACATCACATACAATATGCATACTACATATAAACACTTCTTACTCCAGCAATCTGGAGAAGTGGGACATTAACAAAATATAAAGTGTTATAAAGACCCCATTTCGATTAAGAAGAAAGAAACAATGGTCAGTTCTTATTCAGGACAACCCATACTATATGTGTACTTCACATGAAATCTTTTTTACTGCAGCGTTTTGGAGAAACTGGGTATTAACCTATTATAAAGTGATATAAAAACCCCATTTCTAATAAGTAGAAAAAAACATTGGTCGGTTCTTATACAGGACATCCCATACTATATATGTACTTCACATGAAACCTTTTTACTGCAGCATTTTAGAGAAACGGGGTGTTAACATAGAAAAAAAGTACTATAAAGTCCCCCTTTCAAATAAGTAGAGAAAAACAATGGTCAGATCTTATACACGACACCCTTATCTCTGTGTGTACTTCACATGAAAGCTTTTTGCTGCAGCATTTTAAAGACACGGGGGAAGTAACATAGTATAAAGTAATATAAGGACCCCGTTTTAAATAAGTAGAAAAAAACAATAGTCAGTTCTTATACAGGACATACCATACTATATGTGTACTTCACATTAAACCTTCTTACTGCACTGTTTTGGAGAAATTGTATATTAATACGATTTAAAGTGTTATAAAGACCCCATTTTTGATAAGTAGAAAAAGACAATGGTCAGTTCTTACATAGGAAATCCCATACTAAGTACTTGACATGAAACTTTCTTACTGCACTGTTTTGGAGAAATGGGGTATTAACATAATATAAAGTGCTATAAAGACCCCATTTCCAATAAGTAGAAAGAAACAATGGTCAGCTCTTCTTCAGGACATCCCATACTATATGTGTACTTCACATAAAAACTTTTTACTCCACTGTTTTGGAGAAACGGGGTAATAACCTAATATAAAGTACTATAAAGACTGCATTTCAAATAAGTAGAAAAAAACAATAGTCAGTTCTTATACAGGACATACCATACTATATGTGTACTTCACATGAAACCTTTTTACTGCAGCATTTTGGAGAAAGGGGATATTAACATAATATAAAGTGCTATAAAGACCCCATTTCAAATAAGTAGAAAAAGACAATGGTCAGTTCTTATACAGGACATACCATACTATATATGTACTTCACAGGTAACCTTTTTACTGCAGCGTTTTGGAGAAAGGGGGTATTAACATAAAATAAAGTGCTATAAAGACAGCATTTCAAATAAGTAGAAAAAAACAATGGTCAGTTCTTATACAGGACATACCAAACTATATAAGTACTTCACATGAAACCTTTTTACAGCAGACTTTTGGAGAAAGGGGGTATTAACATAATATAAAGTGCTATAAAGACCCCATTTCAAATAAGTAGAAAAAGACAATGGTCAGTTCTTATACATGACATACCATACTATATATGTACTTCACATGAAACCTTTTTACTGCAGCATTTTGGAGAAACGGGGTATTAAGCCAATATAAAGTGCTATAAAGACCGCATTTCAAATAAGTAGAAAAAAACAATGGTCAGTTCTTATACAGGACATACCATACTATATGTGTACTTCACATGAAACCTTTTTACTGCAGCGTTTTTGGGAAACAGGGTAATAACAAATGATAAAGTGCTATAAAGAGCCCATTTCCAATAAGTAGAAAAAAACAATGGTCAGTTCTTACATAGGACATCCCATACTATGTACTTGACATGAAACTTTCTTACTGCACTGTTTTGGAGAAATGGGGTATTAACATAATATAAAGTACTATAAAGACCCCATTTCCAATAAGTAGAAAGAAACAATGGTCAGTTCTTATTCAGGACATCCCATACTTTATGTGTACTTCACATAAAAACTTTTTACTGCACTGTTTTGGAGAATTGGGGTAATAACCTAATATAAAGTGCTATAAAGACCCCATTTCAAATAAGTAGAAAAAGACAATGGTCAGTTCTTATACAGGACATCCCATACTATATCTGTACTTCACATGAAACCTATTTACTGCAGCGTTTTGGAGAAAGGGGGTATTAACATAATATAAATTGCTATAAAGACCGCATTTCAAATAAGTAGAAAAAAACAATGGTCAGTTCTTATACAGGACATACCATACTATATGTGTACTTCACATGAAACCTTTTTATTGCAGCATTTTGGAAAATTGGGGTATTAACATAATATAAAGTGCTTTAAAGACCCCATTTCAAATAAGTAGAAAAAGACAATGGTCAGTTCTTATACATGACATACTATACTATATATGTACTTCACATGAAACCTTTTTACTGCAGCATTTTGGAGAAACGGGGTATTAAGCCAATATAAAGTGCTATAAAGACCCTATTTCAAATAAGTAGAAAAAAACAATGGTCAGTTCTTATACAGGACATACCATACTATATAAGTACTTCACATGAAACCTTTTTACTGCAGCATTTTGGAGAAAGGGGGTATTAACATAATATAAAGTGCTATAAAGAGCCCATTTCAAATAAGTAGAAAAAAACAATGGTCAGTTCTTATACAGGACATCCCATACTATATGTGCACTTCACATGAAACATTTTTACTGCAGCGTTTTTGGGAAACAGGGTATTAACATATGATAAAGTGCTATAAAGAGCCCATTTCCAATAAGTAGAAAAAAACAATGGTCAGTTCTTACATAGGACATCCCATACTATGTACTTGACATGAAACTTTCTTATTGCACTGTTTTGGAGAAATGGGGTATTAACATAATATAAAGTACTATAAAGACCCCATTTCCAATAAGTAGAAAGAAACAATGGTCAGTTCTTATTCAGGACATCCCATACTATATGTGTACTTCACATAAAAACTTTTTACTGCACTGTTTTGTAGAAACGGGGTAATAACCTAATATAAAGTGCTATAAGGACCGCATTTCAAATAAGTAGAAAAAAACAATAGTCAGTTCTTATACAGAACATAGCATACTATATGTGTACTTCACATGAAACCTTTTTACTGCAGCATTTTGGAGAAAGGGGGTATTAACATAATATAAAGTGCTATAAAGACCCCATTTCCAATAAGTAGAAAGAAACAATGGTCAGTTCTCATTCAGGACATCCCATACTATATGTGTACTTCACATAAAAACTTTTTACTGCACTGTTTTGTAGAAACGGGGTAATAACCTAATATAAAGTGCTATAAAGACCGCATTTCAAATAAGTAGAAAAAAACAATAGTCAGTTCTTATACAGGACATAGCATACTATATGTGTACTTCACATGAAACCTTTTTACTGCAGCATTTTGGAGAAAGGGGGTATTAACATAATATAAAGTGCTATAAAGACCCCATTTCCAATAAGTAGAAAGAAACAATGGTCAGTTCTCATTCAGGACATCCCATACTATATGTGTACTTCACATAAAAACTTTTTACAGCACTGTTTTGGAGAAACGGGGTAATAACCTAATATAAAGTGCTATAAAGACCGCATTTCAAATAAGTTGAAAAAAACAATAGTCAGTTCTTATACAGGACATACCATACTATATGTGTACTTCACATGAAACCTTTTTACTGCAGCATTTTGGAGAAAGGGGGTATTAACATAATATAAAGTGCTATAAAGACCCCATTTCAAATAAGTAGGAAAAAGACAATGGTCAGTTCTTATACAGGACATCCCATACTATATCTGTACTTCACATGAAACCTATTTACTGCAGCGTTTTGGAGAAAGGGGGTATTAACATAATATAAAGTGCTATAAAGACCGCATTTCAAATAAGTAGAAAAAAACAATGGTCAGTTCTTATACAGGACATCCCATACTATATCTGTACTTCACATGAAACCTATTTACTGCAGCATTTTAAAGAAACGGCATATTAACATAATATAAAGTGCTATAAAGACCCCATTTCAAATAAGTAGAAAAAAACAATGGTCAGTTCTTATACATGACATACCATACTATATATGTACTTCACATGAAACCTTTTTACTGCAGCATTTTGGAGAAACGAGGTATTAAGCCAATATAAAGTGCTATAAAGACCCTATTTCAAATAAGTAGAAAAAAACAATGGTCAGTTCTTATACCGGACATACCATACTATATGTGTACTTCACATGAAACCTTTTTACTGCAGCATTTTGGAGAAAGGGGGTATTAACATTATATAAAGTGCTATAAAGACCCCATTTCAAATAAGTAGAAAAAAACAATGGTCAGTTCTTATACAGGACATACCATACTATATGTGCACTTCACATGAAACATTTTTACTGCAGCGTTTTTGGGAAACAGGGTATTAACATATGATAAAGTGCTATAAAGAGCCAATTTCCAATAAGTAGAAAAAAGCAATGGTCAGTTCTTACATAGGACATTCCATACTATGTACTTGACATGAAAATTTCCTACAGCACTGTTTTGGAGAAATGGGGTATTAACATAATATAAAGCACTATAAAGATCCCATTTCCAATAAGTAGAAAGAAACAATGGTCAGTTCTTATTCAGGACATCCCATACTATATGTGTACTTCACATAAAAACTTTTTACTGCACTCTTTTGGAGAAAAGGGGTAATAACCTAATATAAAGTGCTATAAAGACCGCATTTCAAATAAGTAGAAAAAAACAATAGTCAGTTCTTATACAGGACATACCATACTATATGTGTACTTCACATGAAACCTTTTTACTGCAGCATTTTGGAGAAACAGGGTATTAACATAATATAAAGTGCTATAAAGACCCCATTTCAAATAAGTAGAAAAAAACAATAGTCAGTTCTTATACAGGACATCGCATACTTTATGTGTACTTCACATGAAACCTTTTTACTAAAGCATTTTGGAGAAACAGGGTATTAATATATTATAAAGTACTATAAAGACCGCATTTCAAATAAGTAGAAAAAAACAATGGCCAGTTCTTATACAGTACATCCCATACTATAAATTTACTTCACATGAAACCTTTTTACTGCAGCATTTTAAAGAAATGGGGTATTAACATAATATAATATAACTTAATATAACAATTTAGTCTCCACTTTCCTTACTAATATGCAACTACCTCTCTGACTCCCCCACTAACTATTAAAAAAATACTAATGTTTTGCTTCTCACACTCTTTACACACCTGAAACTTGCCTACAGCACTTATTCATTGTTGCTCTAACAGTTGTGTAAATTGCTTCCTTGTCCTCATTTGTAAGTCGCTTTGGATAAAAGCGTCTGCTAAATGACTAAATGTAAACGTATAAAGTACTAAAAAGACCGCATTTTAAATAAGTAAAAAAAAACAATGGTCAAATCTTATACAGGACATCCCATACTATATATGTACTTCACATGAAAACTTTTTACTGCAGCATTTTAAAGAAACGGGGGATTTAACATAATATAAAGTACTATAAAAACCCCATTTTAAATAAGTAGAAAAAAACAATGATCTGTTCTTATATAGGACATTTCATACTATACGTGTACTTCACATTAAACCTTCTTACTGCACTGTTTTGGAGAAACTGGTATTAAAATAGAAAAAAGTACTAATAAGACCCTATTTCAATTAAGTGGAAAAAATCAATGGTCAGTTCTTACATAGGACATCCCATACTATATGTGTACTTCACATGAAACCTTTTTACTGTAGCATTTTAAAGAAATGGGCTATTAATATAATATAAAGTACTTTAAAGACCGCATTTTAAATAGGTAGAAAAAAACAATTGTCAGTTGTTATACAGGACATCCCATACTATATGTGTACTTCACATGAAAACTTCTTACTGCACTGTTTTGGAGAAGCGGGGTATTAACTTGATAATATAAAGTGATATAAAAACCCCATTTCAAATAAGTAGAAAAAACAATGGTCAGTTCTTATACAGGACATCCCATACTATATATCTACTTCACATAAAACTTTTTTACTCCAGCATTTTAAAGAAATTGGGTATTAACATAATATAAACACAGCATTTTAAATAAGTAGAAAAAAACATTGGTCAGTTCTTGTACAGGATATTTCATAGTATATGTGTACTTCACATGAACCTTTTTACTGCAGCATTTTAAAGAAATGGGGTATTAACATAATATAAAGTGATATAAAAACCTCATTAAAAAATAAGTAGAAAAAACAATGGTCAGTTCTTATACAGGACATCCCATACTATTTATGTACTTCACATGAAACCTTTTTACTGCAGCAATTTAAAGAAACTGGCTGTTAACATAATATAAAGTACTATAAACACCCCATTTCAAATAAGTAGAAAAAAACAATGGTCAGTATTATTGTTTAAGTAGAAAAAACAATGGTCAATTCTTATACAGGACATCCTATACTATATGTCTACTTCACACTAAACCTTCTAACTGCACTGCTTTGGGGAAATGGGGTATAGATCTAATATAAAGTGCTATAAAGACCGCATTTCAAGTAGAAAAAAACAATTGTCAGTTCTCATACAGGACATCCCATACTATGTGTGTACTTCACATACAATCTTTTTACTGCAGCATTTTAAAGAAACGGGGTATTAACATAATATAAAGTACTATAAAGACCGCATTTTAAATAAGTAGAAAAAAATTAATGGTTGATTCTTATATAGGACATCCAATACTATATATGTAACTATATGTGTATCACATGAAACCTTTTTACTGCAGCATTTTGGAGAAATGGGGTATTAACCCATTATAAAGTGCTATAAAGACCACAGTTTAAATAAGTAGAAGACAACAATAGTCAGTTCTTATACAGGATATTCCATACTATATGGGTACTTCACATAAAGCCTTTTTACTTCAGTGTTTTGGAGAAACAGGGTATTAACATATTACAAAGTGCTATAAAGACCCCATTTCAAATAAGTAGAAAAAACAATGGTCAGTTCATATATAGGACATCCCATACTATGTGTGTACTTCACATGAAACCTTTTTATTGCAGCATTTTGAAGAAATGGGGTATTAACCTATTATAAAGTGCTACAAAGACCGTATGTCAAATAAGTAGAAAAAAACATTGGTCAGTTCTTATATAGGACATCCCATACTATATGCGTACTTCACATGGAACATTCTTACTGCAGCATTTTCGAGAAATGGGATATTAACATATTACAAAGTGCTATAAAGACCCAATTTCTAATAAGTAGAAGAAAACAATTGCCAGTTTTTATACAGGGCGTCCTATACTATACACATACTTCATGTGAAGACTTCTCACCAAATAATTTTGGAGAAATTGGGAAATAACAAAATTCAAGTGTTTTAAAGACCCCATTTTTGAGAAGTAGAATACAAAAATAGTTTTGTAGAGGACATCTCATAAAATTTGCATACATCATATGAAGCCTTCTTACTACTACATTTTAGAGAAATGGGGCACTAACATAATATGAAGTTCTATAAAGACAAAATGCCGCAGTAGGATGGTTTCATGTAAATTATGCATACAGTGAGGGACGTCCTGTACAAAAACATAAAGCATTTTATATTATGTTAATGGCCCAATTCTCCAAAAAACTGAAGTAACAAGTGTTCATGTGAAGTATGCTTATAATATAGGATGTCCTGCATAAGAGCTGACCATTGTTTTCTTCTACTTACAAGAAATTGGGTCTTTGAAACACTTTAAATTATGTTAAACCTCATTTCTCAAAAACCCTGCTGTAATAAGGTTTTTATTTGAAGTACACATTTAGTATGGGAAGTCCTGTACAATAACTAATCATTGTTTTTTTAATACTTTTTAGAAATGGGGTCTTTATAACATTTTGAATTATAATAATACCCAATTGTTCAGTAAAAAGGTTCCATGTGAAGTACAGATATAGTATGGGATGTCATGTATAAGAACTGACATTGTTTTTTTTTTTCAACTTATTTGAATTGGGGTCTTTATAACACTTTATAATATGTTAATACCTAATTTTTCCAAAACACTGGAGTAAAAAGGTTTCAGGTCAAGTACACACATAGTATGGGATGTCCTGAATAAGAACTGACCACTGTTTTTTTTCTAATTATTTGAAATGCGGTCTTTATAGCACTTTATAATATTTGAATACCCAATTTCTCCAAAACGCTGCATTAAAAAGGTTTCATGTCAAGTGCAGAAAGTATAGGATGTCCTGTATAAGAACTGACCATTGTTTTTTCTACTTATTTGAAATGGGGTTTTTATATTACTTTATATTATTATGTTAATACCCCATTTCTCCAAAACAGTGCAGTAAAAAGGTTTCATGTGAAGTACACACATAGTATGGGATGTCCTGTATAAGAACTGACCATTGTTTCTTTCTACTTATTAAAAATGGGTTTTTTATAGAACTTTATATGTTAAAACCCCGTTTCTCCAAATGATGCAGTAAAAAGGCTTTTTGTGAAGTGCACATATAGTATGGGATGTCCTGTATAAGAACTAACCATTATTTTTTTCTACTTATTTGAAATGTGGTCTTTATAGCACTTTATATTAGGTTAATACCCCGTTTCTTTAAAATGCTGCAGTAAAAAGGTTTCATGTGAAGTACATATATAGTATAGGATGTCCTGAATAAGAACTGACCAATGTTTTCTTTTTTACTTATTTAAAATTGGGTTTTTATATCACCTTATATTATGCAAATATCCCATTTCTTCTAAACAGTGCAGTGAGAAGTTTTTATGTCGAAGACGCATATAGTATGGCATGTCCTGTTTTAGAACTGACCAATGTTTTTTTCTACTTATTTGAAATGCGGTCTTTATAGCACTTTATAATATGTTAATACCCGATTTTCTTTAAATGCTGCAGTAAAAAGGTTTCATGTTAAGTACACAAAGTATAGGATGTCCTGTAAAAGAACTGACCATTGTTTTTTCTACTTATTTGAAATGAGGTTTTTATATCACTTTATAGTATGTTAATACCCCATTACTCCAAAACAGTGCAGTAAGAAGGTTTAATGTGAAGTACACGTATAGTATGAGATGTCCTGTATAAGAACTGACCATTGTTTTTTTTCTACTTATTTGAAATGGGGTCCTTATAGCACTTTATATTATGTTAATTCCCCATTTCTCCAAAGTGCTGCAGTAAATAGGTTTTATGTGAAGTACAGGTATAGTATGGGATGTCCTGTACAAGAACTGACCATTGTTTTTTTCTACTTATTTTAAATGTGGTCTTTATAGCACTTTATATTAGGTTATTACCCCGTTTCCCCAAAACGGTACAGTAAAAAGGTTTCATGTGAAGTACACATATGGTATGGGATGTCCTGTATTAGATCTGACCATTGTTTTTTTCTACTTTTTTAAAATTCAGTCTTTATAGTACTTTAAATTATATTAATACCCTATCTCTGAAAAATGCTGCAGTAAAAAGGTTTCATGTGAAGTACACATATAGTATGGGATGTCATATGTAAGAATTGACCATTCTTTTTTCTACTTATTTAAAATGGGGTCCTTATAGTACTTTATACTATGTTAATTCCCCTGTTTCTTTAAAATGCTGCAGTTAAAAGTTTTCATGTAAAGTACACGTATAGATTAGGATGTCCTGTTTAAGAACTGACCATTGTTTTTTTTTCTATTTATTTGAAATAAGGTCTTTATAGTACTTTATATTATGTTAATACCCTGTTTCTTTAAAATGCTGCAGTAAAAAGGTTTCATGTGAAGTACATAAATAGCATGGGATGTCCTGTATAAGAACTGACCGCTGTTTTTTCTACTTATTTGAAATGCAGTCTTTATAGTACTTTATATTAGATTAATACCCCATTTCTCCAAAGCAGTGCAGTAAGATGGTTTATTGTGAAGTACACATATGGTATAGGATATCATGTAAAAGAACTGACCATTGTTTTTTCTACTTATTTGAAATTAGGTTTTTATATCACTTTATAGTATGTTAATACCCCGTTACTCCAAAACAGTGCAGTAAAAAGGTTTCATGTGAAGTACAGATATAGTATAGGATGTCCTGTATAAGAACTGACCATTGTTTTTTCTACTTATTAGAAATAGGGTCCTTATAACACTTTAAATCATATTAATATACAATTTCTCCAAAACAGTGCAGTAAGAAGGTTTAATGTGAAGTACACATATAGTATGAAATGTCCTGTATAAGACCTGACCATTGTTTTTTTCTACTTATTTAAAATAAAGTCTTTATAGTACTTTATATTTTGTTAATACCTCATTTCTTTAAAATGCTGCAGTAAAAAGCTTTTATTTGAAGTACACACATTGTCACGAAATGGGGAATGATCACAAAATGCAAAAAATCCAAGTGCAGCAATTTATTATAACAAAGACTAAGGTTTCCAAAAGACAAAGGTTTCCAAACTTGAACAGAACTAAAGCAGGATGCAAATTTAGTCCAAACAAGAGAACAGGCAAAAATCCAAAAACGAGTAAATACAAAAACAGGGTAGGAGTGCTAAAGAGTGCTAACGAAAACAAACACAAAACAGGAATCCAAGAATTATCAAAATACAAAAACTAGATGACCAGACAAACATACCAAATGTGAGGAGCTAACAAAATCCTAAGGCAACTAAAACAGAGGACAAGAGGGTTTATAAAGACAGGACTAAATTACCAAACACAAAACAGCTGTAACATAACACAATCAGTAATACAAAGGATTATGGGAAATGAAGTGAAACTACAAAACAAACTAGTGCCCTCAAGTGTCCAAACTAGGGCACTGCAACAGGTGTGACACACATAGATTAGAATGTCCTGTATAATATCTGACCATTGTTTTTTTCAACTTATTTGAAAGGGGGTCTTTATAGTACTTTTTTCAATAAATACCCCGTTTCTCCAAAATGCTGCAGTAATAAGGTTTCATGTGAAGTACATATATAGTATGGGATGTCCTGTATAAGAACTGACCATTGTTTTTTTCTACTTATTTGAAATGGGGTTTTTATACCACTTTATATTATGTTAATACCTCATTTCTCCAAAGCAGTGCTGTAAGAATGTTTAATGTGATGTAAACACATAGTATGGAATGTCCTGTACAAGAACTGACCATTGTTTTTTCTACTTATTTGAAATGGGGTCTTTATAGCACTTTATATTATGTTAATACCCCATTTCTCCAAAATGCTGCAGTAAATAGGTTTCATGTGAAGTACAGATATAGTATGGGATGTCCTGTATAAGAACTGACCATTGTCTTTTTCCTACTTATTTGAAATGGGGTCTTTATAGCACTTTATATTAGGTTAATACCCCCTTTCTCCAAAATGCTGCAGTAAAAAGGTTTCATGTGAAGTACACACATAGTATGGGATGTGCTGTATAAGAACTGACCATTGTTATTTTTCTACTTATTTAAAATGCAGTCTTTATAGTATTTTATTTTATGTTAATACCCTGTCTCTTTAAAATGTTGCAGTAAAAAGGTTTCATGTGAAGTACATATATAGCATGGGATGTCCTGTATAAGAACTGACTATTGTTTTTTTCTTCTTATTAGAAATGGGGTCTTTATAGCACTTTATATCATGTTAATACCCCCTTTCTCCAAAATGCTGCAGTAAAAAGGTTTCATGTAAAGTACACATATAGTATGGTATGTCCTGTATAAGAACTGACCATTGTCTTTTTCTACTTATTTGAAATGGGGTCTTTAAAGCACTTAATATTGGCTTAATACCCAGTTTCTCCAAAATGCTGCAGTAAAAAGGTTTCATGTGAAGTACATATATAGTATGGTATGTCATGTATAAGAACTGAACATTGTCTTTTTCTACTTATTTGAAATGGGGTCTTTAAAGCACTTAATATTATGTTAATACCCCCTTTCTCCAAAATGCTGCAGTAAAAAGGTTTCATGTGAAGTACACATATAGTATGGTATGTCCTGTATAAGAACTGACCATTGTTTTTTTCTACTTATTTGAAATGCGGTCTTTATAGCACTTTATATTAGGTTAATACCCCCTTTCTCCAAAACGCTGCAGTAAATAGGTTTCATGTGAAGTACAGATATAGTATGGTATGTCATGTATAAGAACTGACCATTGTCTTTTTCTACTTATTTGAAATGGGGTCTTTAAAGCACTTTATATCATGTTAATACCCCCTTTCTCCAAAATGCTGCAGTAAAAAGGTTTCATGTGAAGTACACATATAGTATGGTATGTCCTGTATAAGAACTGACTATTGTTTTTTTCTACTTTTTTGAAATGCGGTCTTTATAGCACTTTATATTAGGTTATTACCTCAATTCTCCAAAACAGTGCAGTAAAAAGTTTTTATGTGAAGTACACAAAAAGTATGGGATGTCCTGAATAAGAACTGACCATTGTTTCTTTCTACTTATTGGAAATGGGGTCTTTATAGTACTTTATATTATGTTAATACCCCATTTCTCCAAAACAGTGCAGTAAGAAAGGTTTATGTCAAGTACATAGTATGGGATGTCCTATGTAAGAACTGACCATTGTTTTTTCTACTTATTGGAAATGGGCTCTTTATAGCACTTTATCATATGTTAATACCCTGTTTCCCAAAAACGCTGCAGTAGAAATGTTTCTAGTGAAGTGCACATATAGTATGACATGTCCTGTATAAGAACTGACCATTGTTTTTTTCTACTTATTTAAAATAAACTCTTTATAGTACTTTATATTATGTTAATACCCCGTTTCTTTAAAATGCTGCAGTAAAAAGCTTTTATGTGAAGTACACACATAGATTAGGATGTCCTGTATAAGATCTGACCATTTTTTTTTCTACTTATTTGAAAGGGGGTATTTATAGTACTTTTTCTATGTAATACCCTGTTTCTCCAAAATGCTGCAGTAAAAAGGTTTCATGTGAAGTACACATATAGTATGGGATGTCCTGTATAAAAACTGACAATTGTTTTTTCTACTTATTTGAAATGGGGTTTTTATATCACTTTATATTATGATGTTAATACCCCGCTTCTCCAAAACAGTGCAGTAAGAAGTTTTCATGTGAGGTACACATATAGTATGGGATGTCCTGTATAACAACTGACAAATGTTTTTTCCTTCTTATTTAAAATGCGGTTTTTATAGTACTTTATATTATGTTAATATCCTGTTTCTTTAAAATGCTGCAGCATAAAGATTTCATGTGAAGTACACACATAGATTAGCATGTCCTGTATAAGATCTGACCATTGTTTTTTTCTACTTATTTGAAATGGGGTTTTTATACAACTTTATGTTATGTTAATACCTCATTTCTCCAAAACAGTGCAGTAAGAATGTTTCATGTGATGTACACACAAAATATGGAATGTCTTGTACAAAAACTGACCATTGTTTTTTTCTACTTATTTGAAATGGGGTCTTTATAGCACTTTATATTATCTTAATACCCCATTTCTCTAAAATGCTGCAGTAAATAGGTTTCATGTGAAGTACAGATATAGTATGGGATGTCATGTATATTAACTGAACATTGTTTTTTTCTACTTATTTAAATTGGGGTCTTTATAACACTTTGAAATATAATATTATACAATTTCTCCAAAACACTGCAGTAATAAGGTTTTATGGGATGTACTGTATAAGAACTGGCCATTGTTTTTTTCTACTTATTTGAAATGCGGTCTTTATAGTACTTTATAATATGTTAATACCCTGTTTCTCCAAAACGCTTTAGTAAAAAGGTTTCATGTAAAGTCCACACATAGTATGGGATGTCCTGTGTAAGAACTGACCATTGTTTTTTTCTACTTATTTAAAATGCGGTCTTTATATTATTTTATATTATGTTAATACCCCGTCTCTTTAAAATGCTGCAGTAAAAAGGTTTCTCGTGAAGTACATATATAGTATGGGATGTCCTGTATAAGAACTGACCATTGTTTTTTTCTACTTATTTAAAATGCGGTCTTTATAGTATTTTATATTTTGTTAATACCCCGTCTCTTTAAAATGCTGCAGTAAAAAGGTTTCATGTGAAGTACATATATAGTATGGGATGTCCGGTATAAGAACTGACCATTGTTTTTTTCTACTTATTTGAAATGGGGTCTTTATAGCACTTTATTTTATGTTAATACCCCATTTCTCAAAAATGCTGCAGTAAATAGGTTTCATGTAAAGTAGAGATATAGTATGGGATGTCCTGTACAATAACTGACCATTGTTTTTTTCTACTTATTTAAATTGGGGTCTTTATAACACTTTGAAATGTAATATTAATCAATTTCTCCAAAACACTGCAGTAATAAGGTTTCATGTGAAGTCCACACATAGTATGGGATGTCCTGTGTAAGAACTGACCATGGTTTTTTCTACTTATTTAAAATGCGGTCTTTATAGTATTTTATATTTTGTTAATACCCCGTCTCTTTAAAATGCTGCAGTAAAAAGGTTTCATGTGAAGTACATATATAGTATGGGATGTCCTGTATAAGAACTGACCATTGTTTTTTTCTACTTAATTGAAATGGGGTCTTTATAGCACTTTATTTTATGTTAATACCCCATTTCTCTAAAATGCTGCAGTAAATAGGTTTCATGTAAAGTAGAGATATAGTATGGAATGTCCTGTACAATAACTGACCATTGTTTTTTTCTACTTATTTAAATTGGGGTCTTTATAACACTTTGAAATGTAATATTAATCAATTTCTCCAAAACACTGCAGTAATAAGGTTTCATGTGAAGTCCACACATAGTATGGGATGTCCTGTGTAAGAACTGACCATTGTTTTTTTCTACTTATTTAAAATGCGGTCTTTATAGTATTTTATATTATGTTAATACCCCGTCTCTTTAAAATGCTGCAGTAAAAAGGTTTCATGTGATGTACATATATAGTATGGGATGTCCTGTGTAAGAACTGACCATTGTTTTTTTCTACTTTTTTTAAAATGCGGTCTTTATAGTATTTTATATTATGTTAATACCCCGTCTCTTTAAAATGCTGCAGTAAAAAGCTTTCATGTGAAGTACATATATAGTATGGGATGTCCTGTATAAGAACTGACCATTGTTTTTTTCTACTTATTTAAATTGGGGTCTTTATAACACTTTGAAATATAATAATATACAATTTCTCCAAAACACTGCAGTAATAAGGTTTCATGTGAAGTTCACACATAGTATGGGATGTCCTGTATAAGAACTGACCATTTTTTTTTCTACTTATTTGAAATGGGGTCTTTATAGCACTTTATTTTATGTTAATACCCCATTTCTCTAAAATGCTGCAGTAAATAGGTTTCATGTAAAGTAGAGATATAGTATGGGATGTCCTGTACAATAACTGACCATTGTTTTTTTCTACTTATTTAAATTGGGGTCTTTATAACACTTTGAAATGTAATATTAATCAATTTCTCCAAAACACTGCAGTAATAAGGTTTCATGTGAAGTCCACACATAGTATGGGATGTCCTGTGTAAGAACTGACCATTGTTTTTTTCTACTTATTTAAAATGCGGTCTTTATAGTATTTTATATTATGTTAATACCCCGTCTCTTTAAAATGCTGCAGTAAAAAGGTTTCATGTGACGTACATATATGGTATGGGATGTCCTGTGTAAGAACTGACCATTGTTTTTTTCTACTTTTTTTAAAATGCGGTCTTTATAGTATTTTATATTATGTTAATACCCCGTCTCTTTAAAATGCTGCAGTAAAAAGCTTTCATGTGAAGTACATATATAGTATGGGATGTCCTGTATAAGAACTGACCATTGTTTTTTTCTACTTATTTAAATTGGGGTCTTTATAACACTTTGAAATATAATAATATACAATTTCTCCAAAACACTGCAGTAACAAGGTTTCATGTGAAGTTCACACATAGTATGGGATGTCCTGTATAAGAACTGACCATTATTTTTTTCTACTTATTAAAAATGGGGTCTTTATAGTATTTTTTATTATGTTAATACCATGTCTCTTTAAAATGCTGCAGTAAAAAGGTTTCATGTGAAGTATATATATAGTATGGGATGTCCTGTATAAGAACTGACTATTGTTTTTTTCTACTTATTAGAAATGGGGTCTTTATAGCACTTTATAATATGTTAATACCCCATGTCTGAAAAATGCTGCAGTAAAAAGGTTTCATGTGAAGTACACATAGAGTATGGGATGTCCTATATAAGAACTGACCATTGTTTTTTTCTACTTATTAGAAATAGGGTCCTTATAACACTTTAAATCATATTAATACCCCATTTCTCCAAAACAGTGCAGTAAGAAGGTTTAATGTGAGGTACACACATAGTATGAATTGTCCTGTATAAGAACTGACCATTGTTTTTTTCTACCTATTTAAAATAAACTCTTTATAGTACTTTATATTATGTTAATACCCTGTTTCTTTAAAATGCTGCAGTAAAAAGCTTTTATGTGAAGTAAACACATAGATTAGGATGTCCTGAATAAGATCTGACCATTGTTTTTTTTCTACTTATTTGAAAGGGGATATTTATAGTACTTTTTCTATGTAATACCCTGTTTCTCCAAAATGCTGCAGTAAAAAGGTTTCATGTGAAGTACACATATAGTCTGGGATGTACTGTATAACAACTGACAATTGTGTTTTCTACTTATTTGAAATGGGGTTTTTATGCAACTTTATGTTATGTTAATACCTCATTTCTCCAAAACAGTGCAGTAAGAATGTTTCATGTGATGTACACACATAATATGGAATGTCTTGTACAAAAACTGACCATTGTTTTTTTATACTTATTTGAAATGGGGTCTTTATAGCACTTTATATTATCTTAATACCCCATTTCTCTAAAATGCTGCAGTAAATAGGTTTCATGTGAAGTACAGATATAGTATGGGATGTCATGTATATTAACTGACCATTCTTTTTTTCTACTTATTTAAATTGGGGTCTTTATAACACTTTGAAATATAATATTATACAATTTCTCCAAAACACTGCAGTAATAAGGTTTTATGGGATGTACTGTATAAGAACTGGCCATTGTTTTTTTCTACTTATTTGAAATGCGGTCTTTATAGTACTTTATAATATGTTAATACCCTGTTTCTCCAAAACGTTGGAGGTTTCATGTGAAGTCCACACATAGTATGGGATGTCCTGTGTAAGAACTGACCATTGTTTTTTTTCTACTTATTTAAAATGCGGTCTTTATAGTATTTTATATTATGTTAATACCCCGTCTCTTTAAAATGCTGCAGTAAAAAGGTTTCATGTGATGTACATATATAGTATGGGATGTCCTGTGTAAGAACTGACCATTGTTTTTTTCTACTTTTTTTAAAATGCGGTCTTTATAGTATTTTATATTATGTTAATACCCCGTCTCTTTAAAATGCTGCAGTAAAAAGCTTTCATGTGAAGTACATATATAGTATGGGATGTCCTGTATAAGAACTGACCATTGTTTTTTTCTACTTATTTAAATTGGGGTCTTTATAACACTTTGAAATATAATAATATACAATTTCTCCAAAACACTGCAGTAATAAGGTTTCATGTGAAGTTCACACATAGTATGGGATGTCCTGTATAAGAACTGACCATTATTTTTTTCTACTTATTTGAAATGGGGTCTTTATAGCACTTTATTTTATGTTAATACCCCATTTCTCTAAAATGCTGCGGTAAATAGGTTTCATGTAAAGTAGAGATATAGTATGGGATGTCCTGTACAATAACTGACCATTGTTTTTTTCTACTTATTTAAATTGGGGTCTTTATAACACTTTGAAATGTAATATTAATCAATTTCTCCAAAACACTGCAGTAATAAGGTTTCATGTGAAGTCCACACATAGTATGGGATGTCCTGTGTAAGAACTGACCATTGTTATTTTTCTACTTATTAGAAATAGGGTCCTTATAACACTTTAAATCATATTAATATACAATTTCTCTAAAACAGTGCAGTAAGAAGATTTAATGTGAAGTACACATATAGTATGGGATGTCCTGTATAAGAACTGACCATTGTTTTTTTCTACTTATTTGAATTGGGTTTTTTATAGCACTTTAAAATATGTTAATACCCTGTTCCTCCAAAACACTGTAGTTAAAAGTTTTCTTGTGTAGTACAGATATAGTATGGTATGTCCTGTATAAGAACTGACCATTGTTTTTTCCTACTTATTTGAAATGTAGTCTTTATAGCACTTTTTATTAGGTTATTAGCCTGTTTCTCCAAAACAGTGCAGTAAAAAGATTTCATATGAAGTACACATATAGCATGGGATGTTCTGTACAGGAACTGATCATTGTTTTTGTCTACTTATTGGAAATTGGGTCTTTATAACACTGAGTAATGTTAATACCCAATTTCTCCAAAACACTGCAGTAACAAGTCTTTATTTGAAGTTTAGAATGTGATGTCCTGTATCAGACCTGACTATTGTTTTTTTCTACATATTTTAAATGAGCAATTTTTTTCCAAATTGCTGAAGTAAAAAGTATTCAGATGTAGTATATATGCATATAGCATGGGACATCCAGTATCAAACCAGATCAGTCTTTTATTTAACTTATGTCAAACAATGTATTTATAGCACTTTAAAGACTTTATAGCTCAATAATAGCACATTTCTCCAAAATGCTGCAGTAAGTTATTATGAGGTATGCATATAATATTGGATGTCCTGTCCATTGTTTTCTTCTGCTCACCTAAATGAGGTCTTTTACATGAGGTATTCATGTACATCCTGTATCAGAACCAAACTTTGTTTTTTTACTACTTATTTCTTTATAGCACTTCAAAGTGTGTTAATGGTACATTTCTCCAAAATGCTGCAGTAAAACAGGCTTCATATGATGTATGCTTAGTATTTGACTTCCTGCATCAGATCTTATTGTTGTTCTATTCTACTTATAACAAATAATCAGGTCTTTACAGTCATCTAAAGTGTAATAATGCCCCATATCCCATATACTGAAAGAAGCATAACCTTTTAAATCCCCTTTAAATGAAATAAACATAAATTTGTAATTCAAATAATGTTTTGTTGGACTACTTTATGATTGTTTTCACTTTCTGAGGTTAGCCACGTTGTATAAAATTGCATTTAACCTTACTTGCAATGTACTGTAGTTGGCTAGGAGAAGTAGAAACGCATTCTGTGTATTTAGAAATCGTATATTTATTCTGTCCGTTTGATCTGCTATAAAATCATTTGAAGCAAAAAGATAAACTTGAGGAAATTAAAGGTAAGCCCAGAAACTTAAAATAACAACAGTCAAAAAAAGCTAATAAATTGTTTAATAAAGCATACGTGGGAGGAAAGGGGGATAAACTTATATTTCGTTGTTATCTCTCTGTTCTGGGCGAAAGGGGTGCTCTGTGGAGCGCTCTCTGTGTGGCTGCTGACATTACCGTAATGATAATAATACGCGCGCACCGAAATATAAAGCGCGGCTGGCTTGACTGTGTTTTTCCGAACCGCGGCTGGCTTGACCGCAGTCAAGTTGCCGTGGTGACAGGGTCATTTAAATGTAAACAATAATTGATATAATCAGCGTTAAGTCAAGTAGCGCAGCACGAGCTGTATGTACAGTGCAGTTCTTGTTAAATGGTAATAAACACTGAAAATATTTTAATTATTATTAGGTATAATAATAGAGGGCCCACATGATACCTAATTAAATATTTTCCCCGTCTTCCTTTATTATGATATTTTTACTTTTGAATTTGAAATTCGTCATTTTCCACGTCAGAAATTTGGTCATGTTAGCAGGGGTGATGTGACCCAAATGTGATGTTCATATAATTATTTACTTTTTAAGAGAATTAAATTAATGTTTAATTCCTTAAAATTATTGCAATTAGTTCCGAAACAATGTCTTAAAATAGTCAGTGCTTTTTTATACAAATCTCACGTACACTTTGTGGGTTGAGTTGATGTTAAACTGAGAATGTTAACAAATGTTCTAAGATTTCGGTCAGTTAAATAAGTTTAGAGGAGTGCTGGTGTGGGATCTTGTTAAATGTGTATTGTGTGTTCAGCTGGAACCAGAGGGATTGCTGTGCTGGGTTCTGTCAGGAGCGGTGAGTCTCTCTCTCTGATCTTCTTCATTCTGGTTCCTCTTCAGTGACATTATTTTTACCTGAGCCGAGCCTATATTGCATTTTTATTGTGTTTTTATGTTTTATTTCTCATCGTCACCCTTCTCAACGAAGCTCAGAATACAATTTTGACATCAGTCAGAAACAATAACTGGGCAAGTGCAAGGATATTTAGAATCTTCAAGAATTTCTACACTCTGAGAAAAAAAGGTACAATGAGGGTACAATTTTGTTCCTAGAGGGAACAAAATATAAAATTGTACCTTTAAAGGTCCCATATTGGTCCTTAGGGTACAATTTTGTACCCAAATGGGCTATAAAGGTACAAATGTCCAGATTTAGGTTTGAAAGGTACATTTTTGTACCTTTTATAGCACATTTGGATACAAAATTGTACCGTAAAGGACCAATTTGGCACCTTTAAAGGTACAATTATATATTTTGTTTCCCTATAGGAACAAAATTGTACCCTCAGCTCATGATAAGGTCAAGACACTATATAACACTAATTTAAATGTATTAATACTAAACATTAATACTAAAATACATAATTTAAAAATATAATAAATAAATAAATTGATTGAATTAAATATTTTAATAATTAAATTTTTTTTCATGTATTTAAATTTCTCAAAAATGTTAATAATTTAATTTATAATTGAATGTAATTTTAATCATTAAAAATGTAAATACTGGTCTTTGCTTACTGTTTAAGACCCTATAGTTTATGGGATGTAGAAAAAGAACCATGCAGAGTGACAGCATCATCATACAGGTGGTGATGTTGCTGTCTCTTTAAGAATTTGGCTTGTTGAGACGTTATAGTAGTGTTTGTTACTGAGGCGGTCGGTAGAGTATGCTGGCTGTTTACACAGAACTTCGCACGCTTTTCAAAGAAAAGTCTATTTTGGAGTCCACACTTTTCAGGTAAGAATGTATTAAAGATATTTTTAGTCTCATTTTAACATGTGAAGCCGTGTTCTGTTGATTTTGTCTGACTCTCGGGTCTCGGCTTTCCCCCGCTTTAAGTGCTCCGGGCTGGCCTGCAGGATGGAGTTTGCTAAGATGTCTGCAGCTTATTAAAGAAGTTAATACAATGTGATATCGAAGTCACCGAGGGACATAACGTTATAGACGGTGAGTACTATATGCTGTTAGTTTTCTCGGTGTAAAAGTTCCCTTTGTCGCCTACGTTACGTATTCGCGCCTTATATCTTACGTTACGTTAACGTTACTGCTTTATTAATAAGTGTTGCCACGGCGGAATATAATCGCAACCCAATTAGCAAAATACACTCGGGCCAGCTGCGGCGGCAGAAGCGAGCCGACGCTGCCGTATCCGTGCACCGGAATCGGGCCGTGACCCGACCGCAGTCAAGTGAGCCGCCATATGAGAACAACCGGTCAAGCTAGCCGCCTCCAGTATTTTAATGCACTTCTGTTTGAGGAATTACGGTACAGAAGCTAGGGCAGTCAAAAACCTCACAAAGACAAATATTTCAGCGGTTATTGGCCAAATGTGTCTAGTAAAAAGAAAATATGCATTAATTAAATCATAAATGTACCTTTTAAAATAAATATGAAAATATAGAACATTGAAATACATTTATTGTAGAGTTTTTTGGAGTTTTGCAAAAGTCTGCCAGAATAATTTAACACTGATTGAATTCATGCTTTTTTCACTGATATTAATAATTTTTTTAGACTTGACATGACATTTATGCCAATTTACAAGGCAAAAACAAAATGAAGTCTGCAAAAACATCTGTTTTTTTACTGCTGTTGCTGAGAATTCTGCCATAGTTGACATGAAATATTCAATTAATTCTATTTCAGGATGACCTTGAATCAATTTCCATGCCAAAGGTGATTGGCATTTACAGCTGAATATGGCGGAAAAATAAAGGCAAAGTCTGCAAGAATACATCACTGATCATTTTTCTGCTTTTTATACATGTACTAATAAAATTTCTTCACAGTTGACAAGACATTTCAATAAATTCTAATTCAGGATGACCTTGATTCTTTCCATGGGAAATTTTATTGGCATTTACAGCTGAATTTGGCAGAAAAATAAAGTGTGGAGAAGTACATTACATCACTGATCATTTCTTGCTTTTTCTACTGCTATAATAAAAAATTCTTCAAAGTTGACATGAAATAATCAATGAACTCTCATTAAGGAGGATACTGACCCTTTACATACCAACTTTCATATAGAATTACTGCTGAATTTGGCAGAAAAATAAGGACAAAGTCTGTAAAAATATTACATCATTGATCATTTCCTGCTTTTTCTACTGCTATAACTAAAATTCTTTCAGAGTTGACATGAAATAATCAATAAATTCTCATTTAGGAGGACACTGACTCTTTACACACCAACTTTCATATAGAATTACTGCTGAATTTGGCAGAAAAATAAGGACAAAGTCTGTAAAAATATTACATCATTGATCATTTCCTGCTTTTTCTACTGCTATAACTAAAATTCTTTCAGAGTTGACATGAAATAATCAATAAATTCTCATTTAGGAGGACACTGACTCTTTACATACCAACTTTCATATATAAATACTGCTGAATTTGGCAGAAAAATAAAGATAAAGTATGGAGAAGTATATTACATCACTGATCATTTCTTGCTTTTTTAAGTCATATAATTAATAATTCTTCAGAGTTGACATGAAATAATTAATAAATTCTCATGTAGGAGAACACTGACTCTTTACATACCAACTTTCACATAGAATTACTGCTGAATTTGGCAGAAAAATAAAGAAAAAACATGCAAAAGCACATTACATCACTGATCATTTCTTGCTTTTCTACTGGTATTATTAAAATTCCTTCAGAGTTGACAGAAAACAATAAATAAATTCTAATTTAGTATGACACTGACTCTTTACACACCAACTTTCATATAGAATTACTGCTGAATTTGGCAGAAAAATAAGGACAAAGTCTGTAGAAATATTACATCATTGATCATTTCCTGCTTTTTCTACTGCTATAATTAAAAATTCTTCAGAGTTGACATGAAATAATCAATAAATTCTCATTTAGGAGGACACTGACTCTTTACATACCAACTTTCATATATAAATACTGCTGAATTTGGCAGAAAAATAAAGATAAAGTATGGAGAAGTATATTACATCACTGATCATTTCTTGCTTTTTCAAGTCATATAATTAATAATTCTTCAGAGTTGACATGAAATAATTAATAAATTCTCATGTAGGAGGACACTGACTCTTTACATACCAACTTTCATATATAAATACTGCTGAATTTGGCAGAAAAATAAGGACAAAGTCTGTAAAAATATTACATCATTGATCATTTCCTGCTTTTTCTACTGCTATAATTAAAAATTCTTCAGAGTTGACATGAAATATTTAATAAATTCTCATTTAGGAGGACACTGACCTTTTACATTCCAACTTTCATATAGAATTACTGCTGAATTTGGCAGAAAAATAAAGATAACGTATGGAGAAGTACATTACATCACTGATCATTTCTTGCTTTTTCCACTGCTATAATTAAAATTCCTTCAGAGTTGACATGAAATAATCAATGAACTCTGAATCAGGATGGCCTTGACTCTTTACACACCAACTTTCATATAGAATTACTGCTGAATTTGGCAGGAAAATGAAGGCAAAGTCTGCAAAAAAAATTACATCACATCATCTTCTGCTGTATTTACCTGTACTATTAAAATTCTGTTAGAGTTGACAAAAAATGTCTAATTAATTCTAATTCAGTATGCCCCTGACTCTCCCCATGCCAACACTCTTTGTGATTTACAGCTGAATTTGGCAGAAAAATAAAGATAAAATATGGAGAAGTACATTACATCACTGATCATTTCTTGCATTTTCTACTGCTATAATTAAAAATTCTTCAGAGTTGACATGAAATAGTTCATAAATTCTCATTTAGGAGGACACTGACTCTTTACATACCAACTTTCACATAGAAATACTGCTGAATTTGGCAGAAAAATATAGAAAAAATATGCAAAAGTACATTACACCACTGATCATTTCTTGCTTTTCTACTGCTATAATTAAAATTCCTTCAGAGTTGACAGAAAATAATAAATAAATTCTAATTTAGTATGACACTGACTCTTTACATATTAACTCTAGGCTATTCAGCTGAATTTGGCAGAAAATTAAATATAAAAATCTCCAATAATGCATTACTGAACGTTTCCTGCTTTTCTACTGCTATTTATTGAAATTCTCTCATTTGACAAGAATTGTTCAACAATTTATTCTTCAAAATGACCTTGACTGCCAACATGCATCACTGATTATAACAGATTTTTTTCTTATGGCTTTTTATGCTTTGGTGTTCACATGATGTTTTTGATAAATCCTCTTAAAAATAAGATTCTGTCTATTTCAAGTTTCAGACGGTTTTATGGTAAACATTTTATATAAAGTATCTTAAAATACATTACAACACACCTAATTTCATATTCTTTATTCATTCATTTTCTTTTTGGCTTAGTCACTTTATTAATACGGGGTCGCCACAGTGGAATGAACCGCCAACTTATCCAGCACGTTTTACACAGCGGATGCCCTTCCAGCTGCAACCCATCACTGGGAAACACCCTTACACATCCAATCACACATACACTATGACCAATTTAGCTTACTCAATTCCCCTATAGCACATCTTTGGACTTGTGGGAGAAACTGGAGCATCCTGAGGAAACCCACAAGGACAAGGGGAAAACACGCAAACTCCACAGAGAAATCCCAATTGACCCAGCCGAGGTTTGAACCAGCGACCTTCTTGCTGTGAGGTAATCATGCTACCCACTGCACCACCTTACGCCCTAGTCTACAATTATTTTTTTAATTCAATTTAATTTTTTGCAAGATGACTTGCATGAGAACATTTGAGGACAAACTAATAGCTTATTTGCTTACATTGGTTCATCTTTTTCTTAGCCTACTTAATTTACATTGAAAGATACGTCCTTTCTGTGGCGACCCGATTAGTCAGGGACTACGTAAAATGAATGAATGAATGAATAATGTTTACTTTCTTTTTAGATTATTAAGAATCTTCCATATTTTTCTATATTGTTAACAAAATAAAAACCACTTACAATAACATTTACTTTTATATAGCCTAGATACAAATGATTTATTTATTGTCTAAAAAATTACTTTTGGTTTCAGAAATTAAATTGAACAAAAGTGATTACTTTTATTCTTAAAAAATTACTTTTAACATTATACTCAAAACACTTTGGAAATCCTGCATATAGGCCTAAAAAAGCAACGTTTAAATTAAAATTAAATTACTGTTTAAATAAAAAACATTCTGAAAACAAATTTCCACAAGCTTCAGAAAACTTTTTCAACTTGTAAATCTTAGTAAATGATTTTGGCCTAATGACTGAACCTGCGTTTTAAGTTGGTTAACATTGGTTTTGGATAAATCTTTTTTCCTTCTGCAAAATGTTCTCTTGCACACTTTATTTTTCTAAAACAATTCTGCTGTAAATTTAAATCTAAATAAAAAAATGCCATGGAAAGAGTCAATGTCATCCTCAATTAGAATTATTAAAAAAAAAAAATTTGCAGACTTTGTCTCAATTTTTCTGCCAAATTCAGCAGTATTTCTATGTGAAAGTTGGTATGTAAAGAGTCAGTGTCCTCCTACATGAGAATTTATTAATTATTTCATGTCAACTCTGAAGAATTATTAATTATATGACTTGAAAAAGCAAGAAATGATCAGTGATGTAATATACTTCTCCATACTTTATCTTTATTTTTCTGCCAAATTCAGCAGTATTTATATATGAAAGTTGGTATGTAAAGAGTCAGTGTCCTCCTAAATGAGAATTTATTGATTATTTCATGTCAACTCTGAAGAATTTTTAATTATAGCAGTAGAAAAAGCAGGAAATGATCAATGATGTAATATTTTTACAGACTTTGTCCTTATTTTTCTGCCAAATTCAGCAGTAATTCTATATGAAAGTTGGTGTGTAAAGAGTCAGTGTCCTCCTAAATGAGAATTTATTGATTATTTCATGTCAACTCTGAAGAATTTTTAATCATAGCAGTAGAAAAAGCAGGAAATGATCAATGATGTAATACTTTTACAGACTTTGTCCTTATTTTTCTGCCAAATTCAGCAGTAATTCTATATGAAAGTTGGTGTGTAAAGAGTCAGTGTCATACTAAATTAGAATTTATTTATTGTTTTCTGTCAACTCTGAAGGAATTTTAATAATACCAGTAGAAAAGCAAGAAATGATCAGTGATGTAATGTGCTTTTGCATGTTTTTTCTTTATTTTTCTGCCAAATTCAGCAGTATTTCTATGTGAAAGTTGGTATGTAAAGAGTCAGTGTTCTCCTACATGAGAATTTATTAATTATTTCATGTCAACTCTGAAGAATTATTAATTATATGACTTGAAAAAGCAAGAAATGATCAGTGATGTAATATACTTCTCCATACTTTATCTTTATTTTTCTGCCAAATTCAGCAGTATTTATATATGAAAGTTGGTATGTAAAGAGTCAGTGTCCTCCTAAATGAGAATTTATTGATTATTTCATGTCAACTCTGAAGAATTTTTAATTATAGCAGTAGAAAAAGCAGGAAATGATCAATGATGTAATACTTTTACAGACTTTGTCCTTATTTTTCTGCCAAATTCAGCAGTAATTCTATATGAAAGTTGGTGTGTAAAGAGTCAGTGTCATACTAAATTAGAATTTATTTATTGTTTTCTGTCAACTCTGAAGGAATTTTAATAATACCAGTAGAAAAGCAAGAAATGATCAGTGATGTAATGTGCTTTTGCATGTTTTTTCTTTATTTTTCTGCCAAATTCAGCAGTATTTCTATGTGAAAGTTGGTATGTAAAGAGTCAGTGTTCTCCTACATGAGAATTTATTAATTATTTCATGTCAACTCTGAAGAATTATTAATTATATGACTTGAAAAAGCAAGAAATGATCAGTGATGTAATATACTTCTCCATACTTTATCTTTATTTTTCTGCCAAATTCAGCAGTATTTATATATGAAAGTTGGTATGTAAAGAGTCAGTGTCCTCCTAAATGAGAATTTATTGATTATTTCATGTCAACTCTGAAGAATTTTTAATTATAGCAGTAGAAAAAGCAGGAAATGATCAATGATGTAATACTTTTACAGACTTTGTCCTTATTTTTCTGCCAAATTCAGCAGTAATTCTATATGAAAGTTGGTGTGTAAAGAGTCAGTGTCATACTAAATTAGAATTTATTTATTGTTTTCTGTCAACTCTGAAGGAATTTTAATAATACCAGTAGAAAAGCAAGAAATGATCAGTGATGTAATGTGCTTTTGCATGTTTTTTCTTTATTTTTCTGCCAAATTCAGCAGTATTTCTATGTGAAAGTTGGTATGTAAAGAGTCAGTGTCCTCCTACATGAGAATTTATTAATTATTTCATGTCAACTCTGAAGAATTATTAATTATATGACTTGAAAAAGCAAGAAATGATCAGTGATGTAATATACTTCTCCATACTTTATCTTTATTTTTCTGCCAAATTCAGCAGTATTTATATATGAAAGTTGGTATGTAAAGAGTCAGTGTCCTCCTAAATGAGAATTTATTGATTATTTCATGTCAACTCTGAAGAATTTTTAATTATAGCAGTAGAAAAAGCAGGAAATGATCAATGATGTAATATTTTTACAGACTTTGTCCTTATTTTTCTGCCAAATTCAGCAGTAATTCTATATGAAAGTTGGTGTGTAAAGAGTCAGTGTCCTCCTAAATGAGAATTTATTGATTATTTCATGTCAACTCTGAAAGAATTTTAGTTATAGCAGTAGAAAAAGCAGGAAATGATCAATGATGTAATATTTTTACAGACTTTGTCCTTATTTTTCTGCCAAATTCAGCAGTAATTCTATATGAAAGTTGGTATGTAAAGGGTCAGTATCCTCCTTAATGAGAGTTCATTGATTATTTCATGTCAACTTTGAAGAATTTTTTATTATAGCAGTAGAAAAAGCAAGAAATGATCAGTGATGTAATGTACTTCTCCACACTTTATTTTTCTGCCAAATTCAGCTGTAAATGCCAATAAAATTTCCCATGGAAAGAATCAAGGTCATCCTGAATTAGAATTTATTGAAATGTCTTGTCAACTGTGAAGAAATTTTATTAGTACATGTATAAAAAGCAGAAAAATGATCAGTGATGTATTCTTGCAGACTTTGCCTTTATTTTTCCGCCATATTCAGCTGTAAATGCCAATCACCTTTGGCATGGAAATTGATTCAAGGTCATCCTGAAATAGAATTAATTGAATATTTCATGTCAACTATGGCAGAATTCTCAGCAACAGCAGTAAAAAAACAGATGTTTTTGCAGACTTCATTTTGTTTTTGCCTTGTAAATTGGCATAAATGTCATGTCAAGTCTAAAAAAATTATTAATATCAGTGAAAAAAGCATGAATTCAATCAGTGTTAAATTATTCTGGCAGACTTTTGCAAAACTTTAAAAAACTCTACAATAAATGTATTTCAATGTTCTATATTTTCATATTTATTTTAAAAGGTACATTTATGATTTAATTAATGCATATTTTCTTTTTACTAGACACATTTGGCCAATAACCGCTGAAATATTTGTCTTTGTGAGGTTTTTGACTGCCCTAGCTTCTGTACCGTAATTCCTCAAACAGAAGTGCATTAAAATACTGGAGGCGGCTAGCTTGACCGGTTGTTCTCATATGGCGGCTCACTTGACTGCGGTGTGACACGTGAGTAATGTGCGGTGTGGCCCGGAGCTCGCGCGACTAACGTAAATTCTTCATATAAGTTACCTTGATATAAAACATTTTGTTATTAATACTGGAAATTTGTAATTATCGATAATGTTTTATATTTTGAGGCCGTTTTTCTAGCCACGGTTGACCGCTAAAATGTAATTTTAGACGGTTAACTTTATATAAGTTACACCGCCATTTTGTGAAGAAAAATCACAATTTTGTCACCGACAAAG
The DNA here is from genome assembly GCF_052040795.2 of Danio rerio. NCBI lineage: Eukaryota > Metazoa > Chordata > Actinopteri > Cypriniformes > Danionidae > Danio > Danio rerio. The sequence continues at coordinate 30,822,194 of NC_141027.1, forward strand.
CGACTGATTATTTAAACGTGGCTAGTTACAAACGTGGCGTGTGTATGCTTGTACATATCTTCGTTTCAGTGTCTAAGTTACATTAATGTTGAGGAGTGTCCACAAACTCTCATGTCCAGAATTGTTGGTGTTTTACTATCGTTTAATGTTATACTTATGTTAATGTAGAATTATTAACATACCATGTTGTATTAATCGACGTTTTAAGTTATACTTTGTTCTTTAATGTAATAATTTGTCTCATCTGTTCTGAAACTGGTACCTTGAGCTATTTTACCTTTTTTATTAATATCTCAAAATAAGTAAATAGTTATTGCTTTATCTTATTGCTTTCCAGAAGTTTTTGAAGTTTCCAATTGTCTTTCAGTACAAGATTGAACAACAGAATGCAGCCTAACAGCATCAGAGCAATGAAGGCATGTCATATGAAAGCATGGCTCAGTTATAAGATGTAAGTATGTCTCATTATCTATACCATGGTTTTAATGGCTTACATACTATTTTAAATTTTTAGGTTTTTACTTACAAACAACAATAAATGTACACCCACATGTTTAAAATTATTTTCTAGGTTTCCATCGAAAGATGAGAGATCAACTGAAGAATGCTATGGACCTGACTCTAAGGTACTCTTTCAAAACTTTCTCCACTTGATTAATATTATTAAATTCTAGCTTTGGATGGATTCCTTCATATTTGTTTGTATGCCACATCTTATGTTCCAGGAATTGATTTTACAGCAGCACTTCTCATGTTGCCAGCCTTGTTAAGCGAGACACTTCAACATTTCGTTGTGCTCAGGTGTGTATGCTGTTTTCTGTTTAGTATATGCTGTGATAAATGCATTTTATAATGCTTGATATTCTTTATATTAGGATGATGCAGTGGGTAGTGCTGTCACCTTACAGCAAGAAGGTTGCTGGTTCGAGCCTCGGCTGGGTCAGTTGGCATTTGTGTGAGGAGTTTGCATATTCTTCCAGTGTTCGTGAAGGTTTCCTCCAAGTGCTCCGGTTTCCCCACAAGTATAAAGACATGCGCTATAGCTGAATTTGGTAAGCTTATTTGTCTGTAGTGTATAAATGTGTGTGTGAATAAGTGTGTCTGGATGTTTCGTAATACTGGGTTGCAGCTAGAAGGGCATCTGCTGCATAAAACATATGCAGGATTAGTTTGTCGGTTCATTCCACTGTGGCAACCCCAGATTAATAAAGGGACTAAGCCGAAAAGAAATTGAATGAATGAATGAAATTTATATTAGTCTTTTAATCTGTGATACTTTTTTTTTTTTAATCAGTGAATATTAATTATTTTACTTTCTATGCATGTTGATTTTCTCTACAACAGTGATAGAGTGACTGATATTAATGTAATTATTGCTTTGTCATTTACAGTGAACCATCTTCACCACATCCAACAGTTCAAGTACAGGAGGAAGCCACCGACTGGACAACTGTGTTAACAAGACGAGTCACGGCAGTCTTCAGAGTTGATGGGATTGCGATTGGCCGGGCTAATGATGTGGACGAATATACATTTTTGACATATCCATCTTATTAGAAGAACACCCTGATGTTTCTGCAGTGGAATGTTTTGAATGAACGGTGGACGATGACAAGCCTCGATCTACTCCAGTTACCAGAGTGATCAACCTTGTTTTTTGTTTCTCTACATGCTCTTGGGATAATCACAATCATCAAGTTAATCCAGCACACTGCTATCATTCATGCATAAAGCAAATTTTTAAATAACTTGTGGTCCTAATGACTATCAAAGAACATTTTCCAGATATGAGTGCTTTACATGTCATGTTTATCAATAGCATAAACACATATTGTGTTACAACAAATTACAACTCCACTTGAGGATGATGAGGAGTACTCTACTGATGTTGAGGAAGAGGCTACTGATGTATTTGGTTTTCTGCACTGTTGAAGCAATTTATAGAAAAACATTGCCTTCATTCTGAAATTCAGAGAAAATGTTGATGACAAATTATTTATTATGACCGAGTATTCTGACTAAAGACAAATACTTTGGACTTTATAAAGTGCAGTACTTGTTGTAGCCTGTGTAATGTGTTTATAAATCTTAAACAGTATTATTGTGGTCTTTGTATTAAGTGTAGATTATTTAGTTTTTATTTGTTATCTAAATTGTTCTTTTTACTGTTTTACATGTCTGCTTTATACTTGCTGTGTAATTTTATTTCTTAACACATTCAGTTGTGAGTTGTAATGAAATATTTCTACATTAGTAAATAAAAATGGACATCTGTGAACCAAAATATTTTATTTATTTATTTGTGCATGCTGTCACCAAAGGATCAAAATGCCTGGGTCAGTACCCTGAAAATACTATATAATATAAAAAGGTACATTTTTGTACCTTCAGTGTCTAAGGTACAAAATTGTCCCTTAAAGGGTACAAATGTAGAAGGTACAATTTTGTACCTTTAAATAGAGGTACAAATTTGTACCCTTAAGGGTACCACCCCAGTGACGGGCCATTTGTACCCCAAAAGGTACAATTTTGTACCTTTTTTTCTGAGAGTGTATTGACCATTTTAAGAGATGCAGAAAAAAAAAACAATGGTCCTAACGTGGTTCCTGTTTTACATTTTTAATTTCTTTAGCTTCTGAGAATCCAAAAAGAGCCACACATTGATAAATAATGTTATGATAGCTGTTTTGATGTTAAGTTATGATTGAATTGTCTCGTTATGAAATAGTTTGATAAGAAGCAGGAAATGTTTATGAGTCAATGACATGACAACAATGAAATGGTAGGCTATGTATCTCACAATTTTTTTTGTTTTAACATGTGTTCTCAAGAGACAATATATTGACCTTTTCTGCAATGCAGAAGTGCACTCATTTTTCAATTGTTTTAGAACTTCAGATTCAGTTGCCTATGGGAGAAATGACTAGAAATAAAAACAGCAGAAAGGTTGACCTTTTATCCATAGGTTATCATTATAGGTTATCTTTATATTCATCAGAGTTGTGTCAGTATATTATTCAATCCAAGATGTGGGCCAAAAACTGTTTCTTTCAAGTAGTGCACCTTTAAGGGTTAATAGAAAGAAGACATTCCTCAAGTATAGGAGAAACTTGCTGATTCAGCATTATTCATTATTCTTATAGCCTCACTGACAAACAGTTTATTTTTATTCATTTTAACTGATATCTACATTTTATTCTTAGCTGTTTTCACACATTTCATGTCTCAAGCCTGTAACTGCAAGAGATATCAAATAAAACCTGAGTTTACATTGAGAATAATAATACAAATATTCAAACCATTTGCAAGTAAATTTAGTTTTTTTGTTGAAAATAACTTTCATGAAACTAAATTTATAATCAAATCAGAATATAGATGATTCAAATATAGATAAAATAATGTTTCACAGGCATATTTGCAACATATACAGTAGTGTCTTTGTTACAATTAATATGTACGTATATATATATATATATATATATATATATATATATATATATATATATATATATATATATATATATATATACGTATATATATAAAAGCAATTTTTCATTTAAATTTTTTTAAAAAACATTTTAAGATCAAATTGATCATAAAATGTTTTTTAAAAAATTAAAAATTGCTTTTATTCTGGACAAAATAAAACAAATAAGACTTTATCCAGAAGAAAAACTATTATAGGAAATACTGTGGAAAATTAATCTTGTCAAAAATCATTTGAGAAAAAATTGAAAAAAAAAAACAAATTCATGGATGGATAGATAGATAGATAGATAGATAGATAGATAGATAGATAGATAGATAGATAGATAGATAGATAGATAGATAGATAGATAGATAGATAGATAGATAGATAGATAGATAGATAGACAGACAGACATTTGCAGCATTTTAAAACAATATCTTTATTCAGATGAAACAATATGAAAATAAAAGAAAAACATAATTATTAAAACATTGATTCTACTTTTAATTATTTTACAGGAACAAGGAGTGTTATCATGCTTGTTCTGTCGAAAGCTTGCATTTGCTTGTCCTATAATGTGAAAACATCTGCCCGGATTAATCATGACGCACGAGTAGCTGCATGGTAATTGTTGATTTCAGTGTCCCAAAGGCATCTCATCCTAATTGCGCATATTCAAACCACATGCCCAGTTTTATCCGGGACACTAAAAGCTGTTTAGCTTTGAGAAACAAAATTTCTGGTGGTTTCAGAACACAATTTACAAGAGATAAGAATAAAGGCCATCTCATCTTTTCCAATGCAGTATTGATTTCGGTTTATATTATTATTTATATTATATTACAGCAACATCAAGGCTCTAATGTGTTCTTATGATGAACTTCTGCACATCCAACAGAATCAGGAAAAGATTATGTGTTTCATGGAAGCAGAGTAAATCTCTCTTATGTAACCTCATATGGAGAATCTGATCGCACTTTTACGTAGCAATGAGTGAAATTATTCCTCAAAACAAAACCAGAAAGAAATAGTTTTCACGTCCCGAGTCGTCAATGATTTGTAAATTTGTAAACATTATAGGCTAATTAGTACTAATAATGACATATTAGAAGGTAAAACAAATAAAACGTCTAAAGAATAAGACTTTGATTATGCTGATGGTGATTTGATTTAAAGTCAATTAAAATGATAACATCTTTTTTAGATGAATTCACGCAATGAAATTCTCTCTCTCTCTCTCTCTCTCTCTCTCTCTCTCTCTCTCTCTCTCTCTCTCTCTCGGGTGGGGTTTGTGTTGGTTCAGCCCAGCGCTGCAGTGGAGCGCCCCCTGCCGGTCTCTCCGTCTGCTTTTCGAGCTTCTGTTCTCTTCAGTCTCCGGGATGCGGTGTCGGTGCGGTTCCCATTCTCTCTACCTCTGAAAACACAGGACGTCTATATATGAACATCACAGCAACAAAGGGTATGCAGGTAGGCTGCTTTTCTGTGTCTTACTTCCGAGTCTGAATGTTTACAGTCGCTTGTTTTCGATGCGGAATGAAGTGATGCGCTCCTGAAGGATACGACAGGATTTCATCCTCTCGGTGCAACATCAAACCCGCTGCTACAATCACGAACATGATGATACTTCTCTTTAGTCCACCTCCTCAGCCGGCTTTCACAATTTAAATTCACTGCTACAGTAGAGGAGATGGAAATTGCCAAAACTGAAGGGTCTTCAGTGTTTCTTTCATTGTTTTTCTGGTTCTTTTCTGGTCCTTTCCGTTGGAGTCTTGGCGTGACTATTGACTTTCGCATTAAGGTCCATATTAAACACATGACTACAAATCTACAAATGTTGTAACGAAAAAGTAGCTAGTGAGTCCTCAAAAAGTTGGTGGCAAATATAACATTGTAATTTAACTAGCCTATCTATCTATCTATCTATCTATCTATCTATCTATCTATCTATCTATCTATCTATCTATCTATCTATCTATCTATCTATCTATCTATCTATCTTATATTAACACTTTTTTAATTGAATAAATGCATTTAAAACATTTGTAATTATTGATTTAATTATTGTATTACATTATATTGTCATGCATATTAATCCATCATTATATAGTTGATTGTGTTTTTATTTATTTATTTACTTGAGAGAAATGTATCACCTTAATAGTTACAATCATATGTAAATCGTACCCTAAAATCTTGTAGTTCTATAGTTCGCTTCAGCACAAATAGGTAGCCGAGGGATATCATTATCATTCAGACTTTGTTTTGTTTACAATTACAAACAGATGTGCTTGGCCAGTAGCCAGTGAAGTCTGATTAATAAATCTGTTTGTACAGGGAATTTAGCTTTTTCATCCAGGTATAAATACTTTAGCAACTGGCACGTGAAATCACGATTAGATAGTACGGTTTTAATTGTAGAATATAAACAATGTTCTGCCCTTGGTTTTTTCTGGCTGATTTGCAGAGCTTAACATTATCATAGTGAATCAAGCATCAAATCCAAAAAATGAAGCATCATGCTGCTGCTCACACTGCCGTAAAATATATGAACTCGCTTTTTTGTCCAGAGAACAATAGCCAGTCCACTCCCCTGAATGGATCAATAAAACCATTTGAACTAAAAATAGAGTGTATATTGTAAAAAATTATGGTGATCAACTATAAAATGGCATACAGCTTATAATAGAAGCTGATGATTACGCAATACATACTTAATTGAAAGGAGTTGGGACTTTTGGGACTTTCAAAACACGCACGAGAAAGACAGTTTTGGAGAGAGGGAGTCAGAATGAGCGAGAGTGATTATGAAGGTGCATAATTCCTGAGTGTGTGATCTCAGCTGGTGGTTCCGTCTCCACAACAGTCTCCTGCCGCTCTCTTGTCCAGGCAACCTGCTCTCTCTCACACACACACATGCACACGCACACATACACATACGCACACACTCTGCCCCACCCCTCATTCTCAGATCCCTTATTGTCACAGATCCGTGTTGAAGGACAAACAGTGTTCGCGGGAGGATGCTGAGAATTATTTATGCATCAGCAGGACGTTTAGAAATTGATCACTTGCAGGAACTGGATAGAGACATAGATGCAAAGAAAATTATTAGACAATTTTAGCAATGCAATATTTACTTTTTTCACACATTTGTACAGTTAATGATGATGTGTAATATTTTTATTTAAAAAATGTATGAGTTATTTTATGTTTCACTTTTGTTTTTCTGTTGTCTTTGTCAAGCACCAATGCGTCACAGCATGTATACTCACAACAATACCTGCCAATAGATTTGATTCTGACCAGACAAACAGATATGCTGATGATAAAGTATATCATGAAAAGTCTATACGTTTTCAGGTAATTTTGCATAAGTCTTTTTGAATGGAAAGTCTAGCTGTCGGTTGTTGGTGTCGGTGTGGGCTTTTTTTAGGGTGTTACTAATGTGGGCGTAAGCGGTTTTGGCCCAAAGCTGCTGTCAGGTTTAACACTTGCTCTGATATATGCGATCCAGTTGCCTTTTTTGAGAGTGTGTGTGTGTGTTTATGTGATAACCTCTGGCAGTGTGCCCAGAAAGAGGAGGACAGGGGTCAGAGAGACATGTTTTCACTCAGCTCAATTTAAAATCTACTGCTTATACATATATACATGGGATTATGAGCAGACACACAGGCACATCCACTGGAAAGGTGCATAAAGAATACATTTGTTTGAGTTAATATACTGTACATACACTAGCATTTAAAGGTTTTGGGGTCAAACTCTTTTTAAAAATGATATACATTTTATTTTAAAAGAAGTCTCTTTATATCCAAGGCTGTGTTTATATGATAAATGTAAATACAATAACAGTTATTTTGGGAAAAACTGTTATAGTTTATAAGAACGGTTTTCTTGTTAAATATACAAATAAAACTCATTTATTCCTGTTATGTAAAGTTTAATTGGTGCAGTCAAGAAGGTCGCTGGTTCGAGCTCTGGCTGGGCCAAATGGCATTTCTGTGTGGATTTTGCACGTTCTCCCCTTGTTCATGTGGGTTTTCTCTAGGTGCTCCGGTTTCCACAGTTCAAAGACATGCGCTAAAGGTGAATTAGGTAGGCTAAATTGGCCGTAGTGTATATATGTATGTCCTGGTTCTCCAGGTTGGGGGTTGAGTGTTGGGCTAACGACCCACCATGTAAAAATGAGTTATGAAACACCAACAAGGTGCGGCTAAATATCAACTTCGATATAAATCGCCCCTGGGAGTAAGTAGATGTGTAAAGTTGAATTATCAGAAGTCATTAGTCCAATCTTCAGTTAGACGATCCCTCAAATATCAATCATGCTGACTAGGTTCTGCTCAATAAATATTTCATATGATTATTATTGTTAAAAAATAACAAAAACATGACAAAAAACGTATTCTTTGATGAACAAGTTTTGAAGGAACAGCATTTATTTCATGTAGTATTTTTGTTGCAGTTAAAGTGTTTATTGTCAAATTAATTGAGTTGTCCATATTTGAATATACAGAGGTAAAAACAAAAGTAAAGAAATAATTTTAAATAATTTTATATGATATTATTGCGGCTTAAATGGACAGTTCACCAAAAATGATCATTTTCTTACTATTTACTCTTCCTCATGTGCTTTTAAACCTTATGGGGTTCTTTCTTCTGTACAAAATAAGGTATTTTGAAAAATGCTGGTTAATGGCACCCACTGGCTCTGTCCGAAACCGCCTACTACTCAGTAGGTACTGCATTTGAATTTAAACGTACTACTCGGCCGTTAAAAAAGTATGTTCTATACTGTATGAATGTAAAAAGTATGAATGGAATTCAGACGTACTACATCTGTCATTTTGTCATGGTCATGTGACCTACCTGCGTCAGTTGCGTCGCTTCACTCCCATTCATGAATTCTCTCGTGGGGCATCTTGGGATAGCGCAGCATGCATGGGATGCGCACTTCAGAATCTCGCTGGAAGTAGTAAGCCATCCGAGTACTTCTTGCATACTGCTTTTCGAATTCTATCAATTCGGACATACTACTCAGCTCGCATACTGATTTAAGCATACTATATAGTATGGAAGTATGCGGTTTCGGACACAGCCACTGACTTCCATAGTGGGTAAAAATACCCCAATGGGTCCCATCAACCAGCATTCATTTATTCATTCATTCAATAATTTTCTTTCGGCTTAGTGCCTTTATTTATCAGGAGTCGCCACAGCAGAATGAACCGCCAACTTATCCAGCATTTGTTTCACGCAGCGGATGCCCTTCCAGCCACTACCCAACACTGGGAAACACCCATACACTCTTGCATTCACACACATACACTACGGCCAATTTAGCTTACTCAATTTACCTATAGTGCACTTTTTTGGACTGTGGGGGTAACCGGAGCACCCGGAGAAAACCCTCGCAAACATGTGAAAAATATGCAAACTCCGCACAATAACTCCAATTGACCCAGCGAAGTTCTTTGTTTTGAGGCGACAGTGCTAACCACCATGCTCAACCAGCATTCTTCAAAATAACTTTTTTTGTGTTCAACAAAAAAAAAAGCTCAATTAATGCTTAATTATTAATGGCCACTGTTGAAAATGTGCCGTTTATTGAGCTTTAAAACATGCTTTCTAGGACTTGCAGAATAATATTAAAAATCCTTTTCAATGCTGTAGTGCCCTGAGCTTAGTGCACAAATTTGGAGCACACTGATGACATCCCTAGAGAAGCATACATTAAGGATGCGTAATGGGGGTGTGCCGCTGGCTCTGACTTCAGAATGATGTAAATACCATGTAGAAGGACATGATTTCATCTGAAGCTTCACCCACACAGTTACACGGGTGCTAATGATCTTAGACTGGCCAGGATATGTTGTATCACTGGCAGAACATTTGTGTTTGTTAGCATTTTTTTTCTCTTTCACATATCAGAAGCTGAGTTGTTTTGGCTCTGTTTATAGACCCTTTTCCCATTTCTGGGTTTTTTCAGTAGAGGAATAGTTGGTAAAACTTAGAGCGCAGTGAATGTGAGAATTCAACAAATATTTTTTACAATATTTTTTTGCTAAAATAATAAAAGAAAACTCCATGATGATGTTATAAAGATGAAAAAGGAAAAATAGTGTGAGACTAATAACGGCAACCAGAGAAGAGAATAACATCAAATTTACTGTCATGACAATAGACACTGCATTAGAAACGCCTCACACAAGCTGTAATTAGTTTTTAATCATTTGAAGCAAAGATTATATAATGCGTACTTACATATAAATGTTCATACGTTTTTTTAAAAATCTAAATATTAAAAAGTTTCAAGGATTTAAGATGCTGATGATCATTAAACAGGCTTATGAAAAGGGTCCATTAGGGCTGTGCAATATAATGAAAAATGATGATAAATGATGATAAAAAGCATTTACAATATTCATAACGCAAAGAGGTGCAACAAATTAAATTCATTTTTGTGCAAAGCATTTTTGTTGCATATATATTTAAAACCAGTTATATTTAAACCTGCCGTTATGCTATTGGCTATTGTGTTGTCTAAATGTTTGCACCTTGACAGTTTTTATTAGCCTGAATTAGATTGAATTAGATCAGAAAACTATATATTACTTACTTAATTTTCTTTCTTAATTTAAAAATCTATTTACTGCTTGTTCAAACTACTTATTGAAAATGAAAAACACAATTTATGAGTTTTTTTTTTTTGAGACAACTTAATTGTTTTATGTTCAATCCACTTAATTTTCAATCCCATTGCCAGGTAGGGTTCAGGTGGTTCGAAAGACCCACCCCCATATGACACCCCTATAAGGTCCAGAGTTTGTCAGATATATAAGGTCATTTGTTCTATTTTTACTGCTACACCATCGTAAATTGTGAAAATAAACCATTATAGGCTTTAAGGCTTTAAGAAGAAGCCAAATCATCTCTTTTAATAGAGAAAACATTTTACAAGTAACTTTTATTCCAAATCTTTGACTTTATTCTTGAAACAAATAAATGACCAATAAAACGGTGTGAAGCACCAAAAGCAGTCCATATCAAAATTAGTTTGAATACTATGGCTATTGTGGTTGTTTTTTACAAGAGAGGCTAGACAAATTATGAAGCTCTTTTATTATTATTATGTTTACATTTTTTCATTTTCAAATAGCCAAATTCTAACTGAGGAAAGTTCAATGTGCTGGCCAGTTTGTTATTTGCCTGATAAATGACAATAGGCTACAGATTCCTATTTTCTAAGGATGTATGATGTAATAAAATTGTATTTTAAAAATAAGTATTTGTTAAATTTTTATTATTCTAAATCTTTAGAAAAGATTTTGGTACATTAAAAAGTGTTGTTATGATGACCATCCAACAAGCCTATCCAGCTAAAAATAGTGCTTAAAATGTCACTAAGGTAAAATAGAAAATGAGGCGAATAACTGCAAAAAGGCCCACTTTTTAAGAAAAAAAGAATCACCCCTTTTACCATGCTGGCTACGAGCCTGAGTTTGTTAAGTTAACTTAATAATTTGTGTTAGGACAACATGAATGAATTGTGTGAAACCCTGCAGTTTCTACAGTGTATTATGATATTATTATGATTTTTAAATGTATAAACAAAGTAGCATTTCTCAAGGGACATTACGTCACAAGAAATATTATAGACCCTTTTCACATTTCCGGGTTTCTCAGTAGCGCAAGGCATCATAGTCGGGTAAACTTAGAGCACAGCAAATCAGACAGTACAACAAATAATGTTTTTATAATCCTGTGTGCTGAAATAATAAAAAAATGCCACAATGGTGTTATCACGACTTTCAGGGAAAGGAAATCAATTTTCTAAGACTGATGATGGCAGTCAGGGGAAAGAAAAGTGTCAAATTTACTCTCTTACACTCTCCCATTAGAAACATCTTGCATAATCTTTAAATAGTTTTTTGTAATTGGACACAAAGATGATATTATGCATTCATAAATGCACATAAATGTTCATAAATTTTTTGAAAATCAAAATATTATAAACTTTCAAGAATATAAGATTTTGATGAGCGTTAAATGTGTCATAACAGTCTTGTTAAAAGGCTCCATTATCGCAATACTCAACAACAACATTGGATATTGCATATATTCGCTATATCATGCAGCTCTACTCTGAATAAATATGAAAGTCACCTGACATACATGGCATTCAGAAATAAGCCTTGCTTTGCAAGAATCTCTTTCTGTGTAGTGACTTTTACTATTTATGGTATTAAATGTTTCATTTTCATATACTCGAGTTTAAATAAATTCACACTAAAGATGGGTTTGGGGTTTTTAACTTCAGAAATGACATCTCCTATCAGCTTTTAAATTACACAGTGCAGTGAAATGAAACAGAGGTGCCTTATTGGACACAAGCCCTGTAATGCATTATGTGTCTTTTGGTCAAACCGGGGGAGGATTAATATTGATGTTTATAAAAAGCTCAGCTGCTCTGACTATATGATTGAACGCTCTGCTCTTTTGATGTTGTTTACTTGTGAAATATGTGAAATAATCCAGTAGAAGAGCATGCATGTCAGATATTTAAAAAGTGTGTTGAAGCCATGTGAAAGTGGCTTGTTTAGCATGCTATCAGCCCAGTATAAAGAGAGAAGGCTTCTGTGTTTGTGGATTTTACCTTTCTTTATCATCTTTCCTCCTCATACATAAATGAACATTTGCATTCTTTTTGGGAGGCTCAGTCCACCTTGAGATTGCATTACTCACCGAAGGCTCTTTTATCCATTTACTGCTTTCATCCTCTTTTTGTATTGTGTAAAAACAGAATATTGTGTGCTCATGTGTGATGTGAGAAAGGTCTTTGTCATTTTTTTTTCACACTCGCTGGCTGAAGTTCATCTGACTCAAGATTATGAAACAATGTTGCTCTTCATCTTTTTCATTCATTAAGGAGACTATGCGTTCTTTGAAAAGCTAATTATCTTTTGCCTCGGGGTATATGAGCATCTTGCCTCCAATATCTGATGAAATATCTGCCATACTGCTCTAAGTCTAGCACTGTCAACTATACGTTTTCTAGGCTGTTTGAAGTTTTTTTTTTCTTAATAGTGACTCACTGGTGAATCACTTTCTGGGTATACTGGCTGTTTTCTCATACAACTCCTCTTTCCCTGCGTTTCTATATTTGGTAGCAAGGTCGTTCCTTGTGAATTAAGATTCTGTCAAGTCAGTTTAATTTGAATAGTGCTGGCTGAGGTGTTCAGTCTTTTTATGCCAAAGGTCTTTTAGTGGAGAGACAAACTTTAAGTTGTTGTGCAACAAACTTTGTCAAAATTGTTTGTCTTAAACTAATCATCAAATGAAAATGTATTGATTTAAATTATTTTAATATGAACTCTTTATTGGCGACATGGTGGCTCAGTGGTTGGCACTGTTGCCTGACAGCAAGAAGGTTGCTGGGTCGAGTCCCGGCTGTGTCAGTTCGCATGTTTCTGTGAAGTTTGCATGTTTTCCATGTGTTTGCGTGTGTTTCCGCTGGGTGCTCTGGTTTCCCTGACAGTCCAAAGACATGCGCTTTAGGTGAATCGGGTAAGCTAAATTGGCTGTAGTGTATGTATGTGAATGCAAGAGTAGATGGGTGTTTTCCGGTGTTGGGTTGCAGCTGGAAGGGCATCTGCTGCGTAAAACATATGCTGGATAAGTTGGTGGTTCATTCTGCTATGGCGACCCCTGATTAATAAAGGCACTAAGCCACAGGTGTCAAACTCAGTTCCAAAAGGGCCGCAGCTCTGCACAGTTTAGTTCCAACCCTAATTAAACACACCTGATCAAACTAATTGAGTCCTTCAGGCTTGTTTGAAACCTACAGGTAAGTGTGTTGGAGCAGGGTTGGAACTAAACTATGCAGGGCTTCGGCCTTCCAGGAATTGAGTTTGACACCCCTGCACCAAGCCGAAAAGACTTTTTTTGGCGACACGATAAAATAATCGAGACTAAGTTGGCGCAGGTTGACGCAAAATGAATGAATGAATAAACTCAATATTTATATATGTGACCCTGGAGCACACAGTAGTCTGTTACAGTCTAAAGAGATCAATTCTACTTTGTGAACACCGCCTAACCTGCCTAACTAAGTTCAGGTGTTACTTTTGCAAACATCTGTAACTTTCTGAAATATTATTCAAACAATCAATCTTCATGATCATCCTTAGAGTAAGAATTTGAGTGGAACTGATATAAAAAAATCATTATTAACTCTTGTTATATTACATCAGAAGCTTTGGGATCTTAAACTCTAGATTATGGTCAGGGGCATGACACTTCAAACACATGATTGATGTATTTGGCCTATCAAAAGCCACTGGGTCAGCTGGCCAATCAGAACACTTTAAGCTTTTTTGAATCCGCAAATAGAGGTGCTGCAATAATGTACAGATTGGGGGATTTCTGGTAAACATAATACACTAAATAATAGCTTTTAAAAATAGCAAACATATATATTATTATTTCACATTACTCAAAAGAAGGTTTGTTGTTGCTTTTGTTTCATCATGTTACCATGGTGACATGGCAAATTTGTCACAGTAATTATTTTTTCGATATACCAATGACTATAGTAGAACTTGAAATTCTTAGATGTAGTTTTGATAGATGTGGGGTGGCCAGATTTCTCAATCAGAAAGGACAACATCATCACTGGACACAAATAATTGTTTTTATATATTAAAATGTATATTTTTTTAAAACTGTGGTTATCATTAAAAACATGAATTTAAGACTAATGTATTAAAACAGACGTCAAGCACAATTCAGCACGAGACACAATATATTCAATAGTTTGTGCTGTTTTTTTCACGGGGCGAAGCAGTTGCGCAGTAGGTAGTGCTGTGACCTCACAGCAAGAAGGTCGGTGGGTCGCTGGTTCGAACCTCGGCTCAGTTGGCGTTTCTGTGTGGAGTTTGCACGTTCTCCCTGCCTTTGCGTGGGTTTCCTCCGGGTGCTCTGGTTTCCACCACAGTCCAAAGACATTCGTACAGGTGAATTGGGTAGGCTAAATTGTCCATAGTGTGTGTGTGAATGTGTGTGTGGATGTTTCTCAGTGATGGGTTGCAGCTGGAAGGCATCCACTGCGTAAAAACTTGCTGGATAAGTTGGCGGTTCATTCCGCTGTGGCGACCCCGGATTAATAAAGGGACTAAGCCAACAAGAAAATGAATGAATGTTTTTTTCACCAAACCTCATTATGTTCAGTAGTGATTTAATCTTGCCACAGCTATAATAAATCCCTTTTACTTATGAGCTGATCTCCTATGCAATGCTTATTCAGTGACATACATCAAGCAAAGCATAAAATAAAAATTTTAAGGCTGCGTTTGTATGACAAGGTGTATCCAAAATAATTTTAATGACGTTTGTGTTTTAAAAAAAGTTTCACATTTATGTGAAAATGGCGACAATGTTTTCAAAAAGATTTAAACATCTGCAAAAATGGCCAAAAACGCTAAATTACCTATGCTTGGCTAGTATTTGTTGCTGTCACTTTCATAGTAAACAGCACCTGCAGGAGAGTGATAATGTTGTGCCTCTGTGCTAATGTGTATGTAGAATTTGCCATGTGCGTAACATGTGTCTGCACTGTTGATTGTAATGTAAAGTGAATACACTTTGCTAATGAACCGTTAGCAAACACATGTGACATGAGCAACAACAACAACACATGCTCTGCCATTGTTGTTTCTGTTTGCACTTGCCTTTAATCTACACCTCCCTAAACATGTCCCAACGTTATCATTTTTAAAGACATTCGTTTTTGGGTGTTGACAAGGACACAACAACAACAGCAGTGCTTTCTTTTGCCTCTAAAACCAAACTGAATTATGGAACTGTCCTGGAAAAAATAGGACCTCTGGTCACCTGGTTGGTAGATGTTAACTTAATATTGGACTTTTATGCTTCCCAGTACTTTTATGTTTCACAGTATTGTGATTACTGCTCTAAAACTTTTTTCCCTCTTTGAAGACAATATATTTTAACAGTAAACTTTTCCGGCTAAATTATTCACATGAATCATTGACTTCTTTAGTCTTCATTAGTTACAAAAACACTGATTTCTTTACAATCTAAAGTAGCATCTTTGGATAATTTTTTTTCTGGAGATACTGTTGTGCTAAAAAACAAAACAAACAAACAAACAAAAAAAATCTTACATATATATCATAGGAGTGATATGACAGAAAATTTTAGCAGTTTTAAAACCTTGACTTTTTCAAACTCGGTATACATTGAAAAGGGTTATTGTCTCATGCCTTTATATTGATGCACCTCTTCAAGACCCCTGCATGGTGAATTCACGATACCAAATATCTCTCAAAACAGCTATATAGCAAGCTTTACAGAAATAATCTACACTCGAAAAAATGTCATGCTTTTTGCTTATTTGAAATGAGCAGAAGTAACAACTTAATTGTTTTATATATTTTTTTTATTGTTTTATGTTCAATCCACTTAAACTTGTTAAGTTAACTTAATCGGTTATTTTATTTTTTTTTTTTGGGGACTAGGCTCGGGTTGATAGACAATGCAATCATCCATCGCCGATGGCCTATAGACATCACAATGCTGAGCCGGCATCGCGATCCTCCGCCCCTGTTGCAGCAGCAACCCGCTCACGAAAAACACTCAGACCCCATTCACACTAAAACGTCTTAGTTTTAAAATGGCATTTTAGAACTAAAGCGATCCACGTCCACACTGGGGTTTTACCCAGCATTTCTGAACAGCTCTTCATCCACACCACTACACAGCTGAAAACACACATCATGTGACCACGCACACAAACTCTGCCATGCGCTGCAACAGCATATGCGCACATCTGAGCTCCAGGCAGTCAGTGGGTGCTTTGAGCACAAAACCCCAGAAACCAGTCCACGTCTGACAGTTTGTCAAGGATTTACCGCTGGATCGCGTCTCACTATAGTTGTTAAAAGTAATATTTATTTAATTTTGTCTCTATCTTACAACTTTTCTGTCTTTTGAATCTATCAGGTAACGTGTCACAGTGTCAGTACACTGCTTCAATCTTTCGCTTTCATGCTTTTACTGCAATGTTTCACATTAGCCCAAGCCCGGATTGGCTAATCGGGAGAACCGGGAGAATTCCCGGTGGGCCGGTCCGTTTTTTGGCTGCGAGGGCCGGTGTCCCTAGCTGCTTGCACTCTCAGCAGTTGCACTTTTTAAATTTATTTGTTTATTTGACCATAACCTCACTGTTTTTAATAATTATTTTGCCGCAGCTCCGCTCTTTTTATTTATTTTCTCGCAGCCCCGTGAGCTAAATGCAGCCCGCAGGTTAATGATGATCATCATTAACCTGCGGGCTGCACCCCATTCCACCCCAAACAGCGGCACCTTAGTGAATATTAATTAATATTAATGAATATTACACTACTACTACATTAATAAATCTTAACTTTTAATCTTAACATAGCTTGATCAGAAATCTAAAATGGGGAGAAAAAGATTAAGGTAAAAAAAGAGTAGACATCAATAGGAGCAGATAACATTGCAGTGCTTAACAGTGCCATCGTAGTCTAGTGGTTAGCACGTTACGCATTGACGCAGCCGACCCGAGTTCGAACCTCACCAGAGTAAAATATGTTTTTTTTTTCAGTGTTAAGACATAAAATACTGTTTGGGTTACTTATGTAGGGGTACATATTTTTTTTGTGTGACGACTGTTACAAACGACTGGATATCTATAAAGAATGAATGTTCTCATATTTTTGAAAAACATTTGAAGTTCTAAAGCAGCTGTGTCCTTGAAAAAGACGTGTTAGTGTCATTTGAAACTGAATTGGAAATGAGGTTATTTTAATATTGTCAGTCGTCGACTGAGGTGGGCCGGTCTAAGGCTTGAAACTCCAGAGCTAAAAAGGAGTCCCACTCCGGCCCTGCATTAGCCCTTGTACAATGCCAAATTGGTCAACATCGCCCAACCCTAATTGGGACAACATAAATAAGTTGTGTGGAACCCTGCGTTTTTTACAGTGTATGATAGTAGTACTTCTCTTGCCAATGTGTATTAATTTAAATCTCTAAAGTACTAGCTGTTTGATATATCTAATATTATGCATAGCTTATTTAATAAGAATCTTTCAGATTAATCTGTTCACAGGACACGCGCACATGCTTTCTGGTAGTATTGATTGACCCCCTCTTGCATGTAATTTGCTACAACCACATTCAGTCACCTGTATCTCTCCTGGGGAAAAGAGATACGAGGGAAAATGTCTTTTGTGTTTCATGCAGCGGCCGTGTTGAAAATGCAGCCCACTGAATTTAGTCTCAGAATGACTCATGTAGCACCAGCAGAAAAGCTCCATCTGCCTTCCTGCTGCCTTTTGTGTATCTGTCAATAAACGTCTACACTTGAAAAAAACGAATACACAAATCATTCTTTTTGAGGCAGGAAGGGAGCGCGTATTTTTGCAGCGCAGGGTTTTTCTCTGCTGATGTGGAAAGGCTGCGCTGACCTGTTCTCTGTTGAGAGATGATGCTCTGTTGATATTTGTGATGGGTCATTTGGGCTTGTGCTTTAGCTGCTGGTGTTTACTGCAGTCTGAAGGTCACCAGGCTCGTCCCTGCTGGGACAACAGCACCTTAAATCTCCGCAGCGTCTGTTTTCAGCTATTCATATACACAGAGCTGACTCATTGACAGAACGAATGCGTGTAGCTATCGAAGATTTATCTTTATGTAAGCCTAACTTCCCTCTTGCATTTAGAGTAGCACTGCTGGATCATCCTCAGGGTGCTTTTCAGTTTGAGGAGTGCTGAAGTCTTGCCTGTGAAACACAACAGGAAAAAGTAATGCATCCAGACCAGGTTCAGCTCTGTGAAAGGGCGATACATCTTTTTTTTTTTTTTTGCCGCACAGTTAGCCTCGCGCCATTTCAGATCCATGTACATTAGCATTTAAATGAGCTAACTTGATTTTACCCAGTTCAGGCTCCATTGTCTCCGTTTGAATGAGTCCACACTCAGCGTACTGAATAGTATGAGATCAGACGATCCATTTACTCCTGCTCTCAGTCTTTAATAACGTGGAGGATTCACTAACTAATGGGACCACAGGTGAAGAGCGGACAAATCTCCCTGTCCTAATGTCTGTTTTCATTCAGTTTACATCTGATGAGACTGCAATCATGTGCCATTGTCAATTCTATGAATTTGTATTAATGTTTCTGAAAGAAACTGAGAGCACAGTTTTGTAGATCACTGTTTGTTTGTATTTACCAGTGGCACATTGTGTATATAATATAAAGTACAGCTTTAAATTACAATTAATTATCATTAATAGACAATTGTATAATAATTAAAACTGTACAATAGAAACTGTAACAGGGATTTAATAAAAATTTTTTATCTAGAATGTATATAGGACAATGTTTGCAATTGATCAAAGGCTGTTTAAAACCAGTGAAAGAATCAATGAGTATGTTTACATGGACACCAATAATCTGATTTTATTATGATTAAGACAATACTCTGATTAAGAGTCTACCATGTAAACAGTGATTTATGATTGCCTTAATCCGACTAAAATCAGTGGCGTAGCGCAAAATGCGGAGGCCCCCCTACAGGGGGGGGTGAGAGACAACACGGGGAAGCGATCACAAATTGAGGAGCGGGGAAGGGAAGTGGGGTGGAGCGACAACCCGGGGAAGCCCTCACAAACTGAGGAGCGATCACAAACCGAAAGCGGCGAGATCGTTAAAGTAGCCAGAAGTCATTCATTTTTAATGAGAACCGGCGGCGAGGAACAGCGCGGCGCATCTTCTCCGGTGTGAGCATCGAGGATAGAGAACACAGACCTCTGAACTTTGGTTCCGACCACAGTTGTTCCCAAGAGTTGTTTCCCTGCGGGCCCGTCCGCTACGCCACTGACTTAAATCATAATCAAACTAACCAGAAATCGAATAAATACATTTGGAGTATGCCGATTTTTGTTGCACTATTGAAGTGCAGTATAGACATGTAAACACCTTAATCAAACTATTAGGACTTTTCGCCAAACTTTGCGACATGATATTCAATACACACACAACTGTTTGGCACTATTCTCTGCACCTACAGAGTAAGTAAAGGAGCACACACACCATAGCGAAATGCAGAGGTTTTTTTCCATTCAGCGTACGGTGTCAAATTCCATTAAAACACCAGTCATTACTTCATACTCGCATCAAATAGTTTGTCAACATGGACATGAATGCATGTTTCTAAATCAAAAGTGAAAGTGCCAAACTGCAGTTAAAGTGGACAAATTTAAAATTAAACATGCAAAATTACATGAAAATCTAAAGGAAATGTGGATAGCGTAGTAAGACAATGATTATCAGTCACGTTAATGGATCTTTGTGCTATAACATGTAAAACGGGATCATGAAAGAAACATTTAAAAAGCAACTTGTGTAAACTCCTTAATCTTAAAATCAGATATACCTTAATAGACAAGGTTCTGTTATTTGGCAAAATTTGGTCCCCTTTTATTTCCTTTTTACAAACTTGTAATTAATATGTTTACTATGCCTTTAGTACCTACGTTTACTGTTGGATAGCACTGGTGGGTGGTTGGTTGGGGGAATGCGTGTTTTTATTTATTTATTTTATTATTATTTATTAGTATTAAGTAATTAATATTTTCATGACTGTTTTTTGGTTGTTGTTGCTGTTGTTTTCAATTATTATTTTATTTACTTTTTAAATCTTTAATTGTTTGAATGCAAGTCTTATGTTTATGTCTACAAAAAGTGTACTTTCAAGTAAATGTCAGTGAAATTTTCTGATAATAAAAATATTGAAACAAAAAAAAAAAACTCCTTAATTTTATTATTGTTTTATTCTGATTGAGCCAAATAATTTGATTACTGATGTCCACGTAAACATGGTCAGTGTTTAGTCAATTAATCATTCTACATTTAAAAAAAATTGGTTGGTACTTTTTTTTGTATAAGGTTTACAATTTCAAATCACTCAGTACAAAGTTTTAAACTGATCACTTTTTTAACACCACTTACAAGTCATTTTCAAAATCCTTTTTTTTTTCAACACCTGACATCATTGTGGTTGTACAAATTTTAATTACACAAGATTATTGTTTCAAAATTCAAGATCATTGTGATATGTATTGAGAGCATTTGGCTTAATCACCAAAGCACAAACAACAGTCAGTATGTTACTTTTTTCAATATAGTGTTTTTAATCAGTTCACTCAATAGCAAACAGTAATTGGTTTCTAATCTCTCTCGACGCTGAATGAGTGTTACTGTACTGTAAAACTGTATACACTCTCATCACAGCAAATTTTACACTTATGTTTAGACAAAGTGACAACATGAAAATGTGATCAAGGAGCTCTCAAGTCATTTGCATACAGAAGCAAAAAGGTATTTACTGTAGAGTAATTGGTGTTTCTTGACTGAAAGCTCTTACTAACTCACAAATGATCATACAACAAATAGACAAGTTGCAAATCTTTGGACATAATAAATGAGTCATCAACTATGTTTCCATCTCCCTATTTTTATGCGCATAAAAAACGGTTGATGAAAACGGCAAGATGTGCATAAATTTAGAAAATGTACGTTTTAGAAACTTAGAAACATATACGTACTACTTAGTATGAAAAACTTTTTATTCGATAAGAAAAGATGTGCATAATCTACATTGAATACACTTTTACTGAACAAATTCCACTATATACGCAATAAAAAAAGTCATGTCATTTTGTTAGAAGAGATTATGTGATGATAAAAATGTGTGTGAATGGACAAACCAGCAGGCTGAGCACACTGTGAAACATCTGAAATGTTGCTTTGCTCATTCTAAAACACTTTTATCATTTCAGTATTAATGTTTTTATATTATTAATGACCTCCGGAATTGTTAAAAGCGTCTGTGCTCTGCGTCTCATGCCTTTAAATGCCACCACACGTTCATCACGTGTCAGCATTGTCTTTTGAGGCTCAAGTCATTTATTTAATAAGGAAAAGATTCACGCAGCTTCTTCTACTACAGCAAATTCAGTTTTTACTTTTCGTTAGTTAATCAGGAAGTGACAATTTTGTTCTCTTTGACTCGTTGGATGGAAACGCTGCTTTATTCGCATGTCTTGTATACCAGTGTTTCTCAACTGTTGGGTCGCGGGAACATTTTCAAAGGGTCGTGGAGTGTGTGATAAAAAAAAAGCAACAAAAATAAAAATTTTAACTCATTTTGCTTATATCGGACTTTTATTTTGAATTGCGCATGCGACAACCGTACCGTTTGACATGTGAAATTTCAGCGCGAGTATGACTCGAATTTGTAAAGTGTGGATTTACATATATTGACGACAAAAAGGCTTAAGGTTCAGTTTAGGTAATGGTAACTGGATTTTTTCTTACCCTAACCACTGTTTACAGTATTTGACGTATTTACTCTGTAATATTTCTATAATTTAATACATTTTGTTAAATGACAGCAGTAAAATATTGTTTATTTGTAAGTCTTGGTGATGTTCTTATGATATATCTGTCACTAGTTGTGTATGTTAACAAATAAATACAAAGGAATTATAATTCCTAAAAATTTGGGTCGCGGCTTGATGACCATGTAAAAATGTGGGTTCTATGGCCAAACCAGTTGAGAACCACTGTTGTATACAATATTCCAGTTTTGCACATAAACCTAATTCATATCTTTTGGTGGAAACATAGCTGATGATTAAACATTAAGGCCAGTTAAATTAAATGATAGACAAATGTATTAAACTGAAGATACAAATCAAAAGTTTGACAATAGTTTTATGAAAGACAGTGAATGAAATGTTTATATAGATAAAACAGTTATTTTTTGTAGTAAAAATTATATTTTGTGATTGTGTTCTGCACAAAAAAAAAATTGCTGAACTGTTTGATTTAAAAGTGCACTTTTGATGAATTTTTCTGATAGAAGTAGTAAGAGTTAAAAATGTACCGATTGCTTGTCAAAATTGCGCTAAATTGATTTTAAAATAAAGTACTCTAATAAACATTGTTAATTCAACAAATCAGAAAACAGATTTCCCAATGATAGAAAGCATAAATTACCAATTAAATACATAGCAATTGCTTTTCATTTCTTCATGCATTGGCTCTAAAACAGCTCCCCTCATTGTCGGCTTGTGAAAATAAATATTGCAGCATTTTGTCATTTTTGGCCTTGTTATCGGAACATTCCAGGAAGGCCATGAACACACTATTGATCACTGGGAGAGCACCAGGTGGCAGCTTTTGATCGTCCGTGTTCAGTTATTTAGCTTTGTGTTGATTGCTGGATTGTAAATACTAACAACCAAATCCCCCAGTAAGGAATAAGGGTAAACCAATATCGACAACTACTGTCAGGCAGATGTTTTGTCAGAAGGTTGTGTATGCGTGTAGGCTTGAAAGTCAAGGTCTCTGATGGTCTGCAGGTGTTGTGTTTTCTATCTGCTGCTTTTCCCTCACTATGCTTTAGTTATATCATTATTAGCACTTAAGCTTTCTGTGTATTCAATAGGCCGATCATTAGCTAGCCTGTTTCTCAAAGAGATCGCATTCTATTAGCATTTAGATGAGCCAGTGATTTCTGCCTGAACATGAACATACTATTGAGCGTATGTGGCTGCTGCTAGCCCTTATAGACTTTTAAGAGCTGGCATAGTGGCTGTACAAGTGTGATGTGGAATTTAGACTTCATATATTTTCATTACAGTTGTAGATTTTTGGGTCATACTACTATATATAGCATTAAATCCCTATCACATTTTATATTCATGTCATTCATGCATTAATCATTGTGAAATACTTTCAAAGAAGTCATGGGTCAAATTAAAAGCTTGAGACATACATGATTGATGTTACTATTACACACTCTCATGTTGCATATAGTTTGCCTACATTACCTTTATTTTCTTTTACAGTTTACTCAAAACCGAAAATTCTGTCATCATTTACTCTGCTCATACTTTCTCTTTTTTCACACAGTTGAAGAAGTCAATGGCCACCAAAATGGTTACTTTGCAGAGATTTTTCAAAATATATTCTTTTGTGTTCATAAAAAGATGTTATGGGGTGGTATGACGCCGCTGATGACTTCTGTTTCTTTTTGTGCTACCAGCTGACAGTTTACCTCCGTATTTCTAAAAGGCAATGAGATAAAGAATGAGATAAAGAAGTTAATATCAGCTTGAGAACATGGTAAAATCTGAAAAAGTGGTAAAAATCAGATGGCTTTTTTCTGAATTGCTTTTGAAAACACTATTGGTTGGGTTTAGGGAAGGTAGTGTGGGTGTATCAGTCGGTCGGTCAGTCAGTCAGTCAGTAAGTCAGTCAGTCAGTCAGTCAGTCGATCAGCCAGCCAGTCAGTCAGTCAGTCAGTCAGTCAGTCAGTCAGTCAGTCAGTCAGTCAGTCGACAGTGGCCTCTGATGGATTTACATCAAGACAGCAGGCTCTAAAGGCACTCCCAAGAGAAATTTGAGATCTCAAAAATCATACACATCGGCCTCTGGTGGATTGGCGAAAACAAAAACTTCAAAAAACGTACCTCCTGTGGTGAATTTGCACTCTCTAGAAATGTATACGGGGTAGGTATCCATAATGAGCCTGGGTTGGATTTGTCGATTGCACTATTAAAATGTCTTAATATTTTTATTAACTTATTTTTTACTTATTTAGTATTACTGAAGTAGTGTTGCTTTGTTTGTCTTGTTAGTCTGAGTCGTGTTTTTGTCAATAACACAGTCTCATTTATATAAAAATAATTTCAAATCAATATTTAAAGTCCAATCAATAATTAATTAGCATGTTTTTATTTATTTAGTAAATAGCTGGTTCATTATCCCATGTGTACACATGGTGAAAACTTCCCAACCCAGGCTCATTCTGATTACGTACCCCTATAAATGTTTCTGCAGAGCACCAAATACGTCCCAGGAGCTATATTTTTTGCAGTTTTTGTTTTCGCAAATCCATAAGAGGCTGCTGTGTATACTTTTTGAGATCTCAAATTTCTCTTGCGAGGGGCATTCGCAGCTGTTCTCGAAAAAAATCCATCAGAGGACATTGTTAATTGACTGACTGACAGACTGACTGAACAACCAACCACCCCTCCCCCCTCCTTCCCTAAACCCAACCAATAGTGTTTTTTAAAAGCAATCCAGAAAAAGAAAAGCTCTTGCGGCAGTTGGATTTTTACCACGTTTTCAGATTTTAACACATTCTCACCCTGTTATTCACTTATCTATTTTATTTTTGGGTTTTTGTCTTACTTGCTTTCTGGAACCGTTTTTTGATGGACTTAAACCTCGTCATTAGAGTCATCATACGTACCTCTGGCTACATAATTCGCGATCTCCGGAAATGCATATAGGGCTACGTTTTCAGAATGAGCCTATGTTGAAGCTTCCACACACTGATACAGTTTATGTCCAGTTTCAAACTGCAATTTCAAACTACAACTACACAAGGTATAAAGAGAAAAAAAAATGAGAAAGCCAGAATTAGAGAAAAAGAAAGGGTGAAAATAGTGTTAATACCCAATGTTGCCTTTGGGTATTACAGCTCACATGTAGCATCTGGTTTGTGTGAGTTAAAGGGTTATTGATTTGGCTTCAGGAAGAATGCGCATTTATCAGATACATTTTGGGGATCAGTCAACAGTCCCTAAAAATGGTTTAATAGACAAAACAAACAAACAAACAAACAAAAACATTTACTGGTGTAATTGAGTGTAGCCAGGTTGACAGTCTTATTATTATTATTATTATTATTAAATTTTCTGGTGCCACAAATCTGCACAGTTCAGTGTAAAATAGCCTGTTTTAGCTCCTGTCACAGAGCTTGAGACATATTTTCTGAGCAAATGCGCTATGAAATTATGCTGTCCATCCATAAACACTGACAGCCATTGATTTTGCTATTTATTTTAGAGTCT
Source organism: Danio rerio (assembly GCF_052040795.2). Lineage (NCBI taxonomy): Eukaryota > Metazoa > Chordata > Actinopteri > Cypriniformes > Danionidae > Danio > Danio rerio. Next base: position 30,847,635 of record NC_141027.1, read on the forward strand.
GCTATGCCATTTTCCACTAACACAGGGGGAAATACTGTTAAGATAAACCTGTAGAAATACATGTGATATTTCAAACAAGTCTGAGACTTTTTGTCGTTTTTGTCATCTCATGACATTTTGAAGGCTCTTTGTTGTCACCCAGTACACCAGTCTAGGTGCTGAAGAGACTTAGCTTTGTATGACAGCAGGCATTCTGTGTGTCTCTTGCAAACTTTTCTGATAGATTTGGTCGTTCTGACTCTCGGTGCCGGAGGATAACTGTGAGCTGTTTGGGGCTCACATCATTACGGAGAGACGAAGTGGAGATGCTAACACCCAGATTCAGGAGATTTCTGAGAGTTAGTCATCTGTGGAAAGCTAAATCCTTTTTATATTCTGACATTAGCTCAAAATGAGACACACAGACACACACGCTCTCAGCTTGACAGATCAGGGATCTTTACTGTGGAGACGGAGATGCCATTTATTCGGGAAAGTATGTGGATCTGAGGGCTTGCTCTGACTAATTGACCCCAAAACGGATTTATTTTAGTTGCACCTAATTATCCAAGGTAAAAGAAACCAACACTTCCTTAACAGGATAAACAGGCACACATCCATAAGAGGACAGCAGGTGTTCTTGATTCTCATTTCATCAATAAGCCTTACAAACACATGGCAGCTTTACAGTGCGGCCTGTCCTTGAACAGACAACATGCATCATTAATATTTGGCATATATTTGATGCTTTAAAGTCTTTAGGATTAAATGAATAGCAATTGCAGTCCTTGCTGACAGGTCTGTGTCTAGTGTGAAGATGTAATTGCTTTAACAACTGCATGCAGTGCTTTGCAGAAATGCTTCAGGCCTCCATCCCTTCTTTTCAGCTTTTGCTTAAAAGCTTCAGAAGGAAGTGCATGTTAACAGAAGAACTACAGAGGGTTTAGGCCAAGTCTTGGTCTCATTTTTGGTTTGGCAACTTTGCCAGTTGGAGTATAGGGCATTAAAAGAAGCCATTTAAAAGTTGAGAGATAATGACTTTTAAATCATTACCAAACTTCTTGTGTCAGCACTTGCAAAAGACTTCATGGCTTATTAGTCACCCTTGGTTTAGCGCTAATCAAACTCAGACTTTATTAGACAGTTTCTAGCCTCTCTTTGGGATGTGACCAACATACCATCAAAACAAATTAGGGTTTCATTTTAAGACAAAAAATCATGTTTTGTTTTATAAAGAGATAGTTGTATATTATTTTTTATTAATATGCATTTAATTTGTAATTAATTATTTAATAATTATCATAATATTTTGATTGATAAATGACAGATTTAAAAAAAAAATGCTTTAGAAGATCTTGGAAAATGCTGACGTTAACCTGATTGCACTAAAAGCTTACATTCCTCCCTGCAAATTGCCATCCAAAGCCATGTATGCATGAACATGCACTAGACAACATCACTACAACACATCATAGGTTCATTCTGAAAACGTACCCTTGTATACATATTTGGAGATCGCGAATTATGTAGCCAGAAGTACGTATTTCTGTATCTTGTCTTTAAAATTAACACTACAGGGCGGTATGGCATCGTTCTTTTTCTAACTTACCAGCTGACCACTTTCCCTATTTTTGGACGGCTTTTCAGCTGTTACTAGTTTTTTCAGTAGTTCGACATGTACATCAACAAACTTAAGATGCAGAGCGGAGTTGACCACAATGACGGAGTTCGAGTCCGATGCAGAACGGTTCTAAAAATAAGAATCTAAAAATAAAAAAAAAACAAGTAAATAACAGGGCGAGAATGTGGTAAAATCTGAAAACGTGGTAAAAATCTGCTTTCCAGAAATGTATATAGGGGTATATAATCAGAATGAGTTGATCATGTATCATTTACTAAAGAGAAACTTTAAAGTAAAGTTAATATTTACAATACCAAACTTAAAGAAGTTAGGTTATTAATGTTTTGCTTGTAGTTCTCTTTCTGAAAAATGTCTGTGAATCTTTTCTGCGCAAAAACATAAATATTTTAACAGGCAGATCATATTGTTTGGGCCGAACGTTTTGTTTAAAAAAATTTTTTTTTGGTCCTGCACCAATACGTGTAAATACATTTTGACAACTAAATTAAATGATTTCTATCATTATGTGTAGAGACTTTGAACCAACAAAAATTGTTTCAGTAGACAATTACCTATTGCATCTTCAATAATTTGGAGTTATTTTTCTAAATATTACACATTATGTAAATATATATAAATTGAGACAGGAAGCTTGCATTAATTATCTCAGCTCAGATGATCTTGACCCATATTTAGGATCTCCTTTGCATCCAAGACTGTTTCTCAACCACGTTCCTGGGTGACCACCAGTTTTACACATTTGCTATGTCTTCTTAACCAAACACACCAGATTCAGATCTTTAACTCATTAGTAGAGTCTGAAACACCTGTAAAGGGTGTGATAGACAAAGAAAACATCCAAAACATGCAGGGTTGGTGGTTGAGAAACACTGAACTAAGATGTACAGTGTCTTGCTGGATGACTAAGCCATGCATTTGCGAAGCATTTCTCAGCTCTACTATAAAGCAAACAAGGGCACAGCGGAACAGCGTGCAGCCCGTAACCTTATATAGGGCTTGATAGGGTGTAAATGACAGGGGAGAGGGGCTTATGCAAGCCTTTAAAATGAAAAGTGTGTTGTAAAGGAAGCCTATATGTGAAGAAGGAGATCGATGAGAATAGATTTTCTTCCCTCCAGTAGAAGCACCTGGCCTGTGGCTGCTGAGATGTCAGCAGGTCTGGTGCATTACTGGCGGCTGGTAGACTATAGCCAGATCTCATACTTCACAACAAAGAGAAAGAAATGGCCATTTGAATAACATAGGAACTGAGGCAGAGAGAGTCAGTCTGCTTTATAGAGAAAGTCAGAGAGAGAGAGTTGGCACAAAAGGGACAATGAGATAGAGAGCTAGAGAGAGATGAAAGAGCAACGGAAATGACCTGGATTAACATCTTTTATTCAGGTCATTCCCTTTAGCCTGAGGTCTGATTAGACACCACTACTGCAGACATCATATTCATTTTATGAAGCTGAAATTAATAACCACTGAAGATGCTTTATCCTCAATGGAATAGTTGGTGAAAGAATGACTGAACGTTCTGTCATTTACTCACCCCCTTGTGCCGTTCCCAAACATTTAGACGTTTAGTTTTTTTTTTTTTTCACAAAAGGACAATTAAAAAAATCTTCACAGAGCATTTTTTGCAATGCCAGTGGCATGTAATGAACGAGAAATCACTTTTAAAAAGTTTAATTAAAGTCGTTCATTTAAATAGTTTTCAATGTTTTAAATGCCGAGTGAAATCAAAAGTTACAATGTTTATTGTGCTAGCGCATATTCTTTAGGTGAACAATTATTACATGCAAGTTAATTCACTGGAAAAATGTTGTTTTTGTAATCTTCAATCAAATTTGCCTCCACGCTTGGAGTGCCGGTCCTTCTCTGTTGACGTCAGTTTGACGGCTTCAGCCTCAGTATTCATAACCACGCCCCTCTTATCGCTAGTTTGCTATGAGGGAATGACCTATTTTATTTAAATATTTGTCGGCAGTACATAAACATACTGAAATAAATGTCTCAGCAACTTTCAGTTCATGTGGACTTAAAGTTTTTTTTTTAATCTAACACAGTATAAAAGCATTTTTTATGTTAATACAATAATGATCCATTAAGATTAATGTTCTTTTCAAGTCTGATTGACAGTCATTTTGGGTAGCTGTTTGCGACCATACTGCTCCAAGTCCTATCTACTTAAGTGATTAAATGCTAAAATCATAAAACATGCTGTCATTTAAACAACATTTTGGTTCCACTTTTTATTAAGTGGCCTTAACTACTATATATACTTACCCTGAAATTAATCATTTGGTAAAATGTAATTATGGTGCAAATATATGTTTTTCATTCATTCATTTTCTTGTCAGCTTAGTCCCTTTATTAATCCGAGGTCGCCACAGCGGAATGAACCGCCAACTCATCCAGCAAGTTTTTATGCACACATCCACACAAACATCCACACACACACACACACACACACACACACACACACACACACACACACACACACACACACACACACACAATTTAGCGTACCCAATTCACCTGTACTGTATGTCTTTGGACTGTGGGGGAAACCGGAGCACCCGGAGGAAACCCACGCAAAGGCAGGGAGAACATGCAAACTCCACACAGAAACGCCAACTGAGCCGAGGTTCGAACCAGCGACCTTCTTGCTGTGAGGCGACAGCACTACCTACTGCGCCACTGCCTCGCGAATATATATTTTTACTTTGTACTAATGATTGATAAACTTTTCTGTTAGGTTTATAATTACAATCTTGCCCATCTCTTTAACACATCTCTTTAACATAATCTCTTTAAAACACCTTAACCCACCCTCAAGCCTATCCATACCCATAAACCTGTCTCTAACCCTATACCTTATTCCACCTCAAGAGCACCAGAAGTGTTCTGCAATACATTATGAACATAGGTATATTGTATTTATATTTTGATGCAACTACTTAGAAGTTATGGCAACTTGTATGGCCACTTATAAAGTGGTACCAATTTTTTAAATTAGCTACAAAGTTCATTGAACAGCAGCAGGTCTAAACTGCATTTTACAAAATCATTGTAAGTTTAAGTAGATCAGTGGTCTCACTCATCAACTTAGCTTACCATGATTTTGAGAATTACTGCCCTGAAATGTCCCATAAAACTATTCTTTCTTGGGCTCAAATAACATTAATTACTGTGTATTATTACTTATTAAGTCATATTTGCCATTGCCATTGTATTTTTCTATTGCTTTCATGAGTGCAACTTCTGAAGTCTTTTTGGTAAACTTGAGATGCAAATTACTGAATGACTGATTCTCTGACACTACAGAGAAGATAATTCTAGAGATAATGATGAAGATATAGCTCTTAAATCACTCTTAATAATAAAAAAGAAACAGAGCTCACACTGTGTCTATAATGATAACAGCACAGAGGAACAATATTCTTGCAATCATTTTCAGAATGATTTTTTTTCCAGCAGCTGCACAACAAAAGCAATAATAGCCAATCTGAATCCATGTTTTAAAGATCTCAAGCATTTCAAATGGCAATTAGCAAAACTGCAGTACAGAAAGAATAATATGTTGTGCTGATGTGGAACTACACTAAATTTACTCTAGTTGTTTTAATTTATAGTAAACTAGACATTGTTCTTGATATGAGGTCACATATCAGAATTAACAATTTCAGAATTCAGTACATTTAGCTTGATTTGACTTTATTTGGAGTTAGTTCCTCACACAAAGCGAATGCATATCTTCAGATTGCAGTATTTATTTTTTTTTTTTCAAAATGGCTACCTGTTTTGTTTCATAAAAGATTGTCCTTTGTTTGTTGAAAAACAAGGTGGTGAGTGAAGGCCAAAATTTCTTTGAATTAGCTGTCAGCATTTTTACGATTTTGTTGGCACCCATCATGTTTGGCGTCAACAAACTCGAGTTCTGTGCACAAAAATGTTTTATGACAGAACGACTCTTTCAGATGCTTTTTTTTTTTTTTACTTTTTTTTTTCAGATGCTTTTTTTTTACTATTTGCCATAACAAATATGCTAAAATATACACAGAATATGTGCAGTGCATTATATATCATTATCAATAGTCAATAATCAGAGCTACAGTAGAATCTCCACTGTGAAAATGTCCATTGTGTTCTGTACAAGTGACCTGAATTTTCAGCACCACAGACAGCAGCAAATCCTCACGCTGTGTTTCAGAGGCAGAGTTTGCAAACTATCTGTGACATTCCTGATAACAATTATATTAATCCAAATAATGTTTAACAGGTCTTCTAATTTCAGCAGAAGTCACCTGCAGCTTTAGAGAGATTATTGATGACACTGAAAACTATTCATTCATCCTAATCTGTTCGTTTAATTTGTCATAAAAGCAGAGTGAGCGTTACAACTGGCTTTAAAGAGATAGTTCACCCAAACATTTTAATTCTGCTGTCATTTAATTACTCTTCACTTATTTCAGAGTGTTCTGTTGAACACAAAAGAAGATATTGTATTTGGGTGGGTTTGAGATCAGTTTGGATGTTTTGAAACATTCAAGTATATCTGGCATTTTCTCATTGTCATGTTGTTGTGTGTGTTTGTCTGAGAGTTACTCAGAGACCTGCTTCTTTGGGGAAATTTGGATTTGCAGACTTTAAAACTATTGACTGTTGCTAAGACTTTTTAAATATTAAAAAGTAGTATTAAATACTTTTTAGTATTAAATATGGTGGCGCAGTGGGTAGCATGATCACCTCACAGCTTGAAGGTCGCTGGTTCGAGCCCTGGCTGGGTCAGTTGGCATTTCTGAGTTTGCATGTTCTCCTCGCTTTGGTGTGGGTTTGCTCTGGGTGCTCTGCTTTCCCCCACAGTCCAAAGGCTTGCACTATAAGTGAATTGAGTGAGGTAAATTGTCTGAAGTGTATGTGTGTGAATGCAGAGTGTATGGGTGCTTCCAGTGTTAGGTTGCAGCCAGAAGGGCATACGCTGTATAAAACATATAATGGATAAGTTGGCAGTTCATTCCGCTGTGGTGATTAATAAAGGTACTAGGCTGAAAAGAAAACGAATGAAGAAACCATGGTCCATAAAATGAACATAGTCTATGGTGGCTTAGTGGTTAGCTCTGTTGCCACACTGCAAGAAGGATGCAGGTTTAAGTCCTGGCTGCACCAGTTGACATTTCTGTGCAGAGTTTGCATATTCGCTAGGGTTTTCTCAATGTGCTCAGGTTTCTCCCAAAGACAGGGTATATGTGATTTGAATAAACAAAATTGATGTGTGTATGAGAGAGTGAACTTCAATATTTAGGTTTACTGAACTTAAACCATGTCCATACACTTGAATTTTAAAGTCCTTTTTACATCATTCCTAATTACAACTACTTTTCTTTTTAAGTCAAAACCACATCAATTACATTTGTATTGTCAAGCCCTGTCAACTTAGACAACTTCACTATTTGAGTAAAGTAAACTTACATTTTTAAGAAAGCATACACACCTACTTTTTTAAGTTGAAACCGTGTGCGCTCCATTTAAAACTAAGCCAGGGACAACGAAAATAGGCCAGGTATAGTTTTTTCTCTCTCTCCTTTTATTTTGTCAAATTCTTTAATATTTCTTTATTAATATTATTATTATTATTATAATTATTATTATTATTATTATTATTATTATCATTTTATTTTATTCATTCATTCAATCCTTCTTTTTATTTTGGCTTAGTCCCTTTATTCATCAGGGGTCACCACAACGGAAAGAACCGCCAACCTATCGTACATTTTACTGGTTTGGAACAAGTCAAGGGTGAGTAGAAGAGATTTCTTTAGGTACAATATTTAAAGACCTCAATATTACCTAGCAAGAATCTTTTTTTAAGGAAACTGTAACAGCAGGTTTTGAAATAAACAGGTAGGCGAACAAGAAGAACAAAGATCTGTAGAGTTTGTCACTAAGAAAACATGTTTTCCACAAGGCAAAATATGACACTTGAGTTTGATGTGCAGATGACAAAGAACTTGTAATAAAACTGTGCTTGAACATGAATTCATGGTATAACTCGATTGCAGCAGCAGCCTCTCTCAGACTTTTAGACACTGTTCGTTTCTGAAGGCTGCACATGCAGTATAACATAAACCTGCTATAGAGTAGTTCGATAAAAGTGTGTTTATTGTCTGATTTCAAGCCAAGGAGCACAGCTTGTTTTTCCTCTTCTCCTTGAAAAGCTATCTCTTCCCAGGAGAGTCAGACTCAGACAGTAGTCACTCTTCAGTTGAAGCGCTGCACTCTTTTGAAGACATAAATAGGCTGTGTGTTTACCTCCATCTGCAGCACTGACTTGATAAACAGTGATCTTTGGTGTTAGTTGTTAAAGTTCAATTTGCTTCAGACATATGACAGATTTTGATCTGTTCCAATGCCTTAGAACTGCACTGGAAATGTCTTGACATGCAATTGTTTTCCTTAGGAATCCGTTTCTACTTGAGTTGGTTTTTTAAAATGGGTTTGTGTAATATATTCAGGTTAATTTGTTCATACAGAATAAGCTTTGTCTTGTTTTGTCATTTTAAATGTTTATTAATAAGACTGTTAACCCGACAAGTAAATCTCTTATTGAAGATTTCCTGAAATAAATCCTTAAAAACATCATATTATTGTTAAAAAATCAGAAGAACTCACTTTAAAACTAATAACTAGAAATGTTTCTTGAGAATCGTATTAGAAAATTACAATGATTTCTGAAGGGTCATTTGGCACTGAAGACAAACATTTTCAACTATGGTGTCACGGTGGCCAAGTGGGTAGCATGATCACCTCACAGCAAAGAGTGCTGGTTTGAGCCCTGGCTGGGTTAGTTGGCATTTCTGTGTGGAGTTTGCATGTTCTCCCTGTGTTTGCGTGGGTTTCCTCCGACTGCTCCTGTTTCCCCCACAGTCTAAAGATATGTGGTATAGGTGAATTGAATAAGCTAAGTTGGCCTTAGAGTATGTTTGTGAATGCAAAAGTGTATGGGTGTTTCCCAGTGTTGGATTGCGGCTGGAAGGGCATCCTCTGCATAAAACATATGCTGGATAAGTTGGTGGTTAATTTCGCTGTGGTGGCCCCTGATTAATAAAGGGACTAAGCCGAAAAGAAGATGAATGAATGAATTTTCAACTATATTACAACAGATAATGGTTGTTTTAATATTTCAAAGGATTCCTGCATTTCAAGAAAATAAAATAAATGTAGCCTGCTGTCAAAAACATCCCAAATATAATAACATAGCCCATAAAACTTAGATAATTATTGTTCTAAGTCATCTGCAACCACACAAAAAACTATTATTTTGCTTTACTTAAAAAGTAAGGATTGTTTTGTGTTGTGTATATATAAGTCTTAATCTTTTCTTTGTTGATTTGATTCTTTGTATTTGTGTGTGTGTGTGTGTGTGTGTGTGTGTATGTGTGTGTATATATATGAATAGTATTTGTTTATTTTTTTATTTTTTGTACATACATTTTGGATTTTTGGATTTTGCACTGGACTATATTTCTCACATGAAAATCTAGGAGATCGGGGAACGGTAGTGTTCTGGGGTGAGGTGTCTGAAAATCACTGTTGAGAACTGGGTTAGTAACTGTACTGTGGTGTTGGTAACCGTATTATTGTACAAATTTCGGATACTATACCAAAGTTGGCGACCCAGGAGTGCTACAAACTGTCGCCAAAAAGCTGAGGACCAGGGGGGATTACGTGAGTTTTCCGGGAGAAATTACAAAACGGGAGGGTGGCGGGAGGTAGATCTGATATAAGGGAGACTCCCAGGAAAAACGCCGGTGTTGGTATATATGGTTGTGTATATTACATATGTATATATGGTTGGCATATGGTCAGGCCTCTCACGCCTCCTGGACCCACTCTGGGTTCACTACATCACATCATTGCTTTTAAAGTGACTATTTGACTATTAAAAAGTGAGTAAACCCATTGCCTTTAAAAGATTAAGTAAATTAGTTATATGCATTATTATAAAAGTTGTCAACTTAGTTACAATGGATTTACTTAATTTGTTAGTCAACTTGTTGCTTTTAAGGGAATGGGTTTACTCACTTTTTAAAAAAAAAGTAAATTAACTAATCAAATATTTTTTACAATGCATTCAATCCTTTATGTTTAACTGAATCTTTAATGAATCAATTTCTGATCCAAATATCAACTCACTGTTTCAACGATCTATTCATACACTGTAAAAAAATGTTGGGTTCAACATAATCGATTTGTGTTGGGAACATAAAACAATTAAGTTGTCCATAAAAAAACCTAAGAATTGTGTTGTTTTTGCTCATTTTAGGTAAGTAGTTTGAACAAACAGTAAGCATATTTTTTGAGTCTATAGCCATTCACTGAAGCAGGGCATTTAACGTTGAAAAACAGTTAATCTGTATGCCACTCAAAGCTTTTAAATGATTCCAGGAGACTTAAAGTTAAAGTGCAGAAGTCATGTGGACAACATTTGAATAGTCCTCTTTGAATCCTGATGACCCCAGGCCTCATTCATAATCATTATGCTGTCAGAATGCTCTTTAAAAATTCACCTTTTGTGTTGCATTAAAGTCATTATAGGTTGGAACAACACCAGGGTGATTACTGTAAATTACAACAAAAGTGACATGCTTAGTTGAACGAACCCTGAAACATCAAAACAGCCACCAGCAGCAATGAAGTAGAAAGGCATTTGATTGCTGCCAGCCTTCGCTATTTACAGTAGCAGTACAGCTGGGCTATTAAAGCTTTTTGGACAGGGCCGGGCATGTCATGGTGTTCTGACAAGCAACCATTTCTCCCCCCTGTAATCAGACGCCAGTGATGGACGGATAGCGAGAGATCTCTCAGCTCACCTCTCCTGTCCACCTTCTCGTCCTTTTCCCCCCACTCGGTGGTCTTTCTCCCCGATGGAGTCATTATGCTGACACCAGTGCCTTCATTCTGTCCTTCTGGGCTCATAATGGAGGAGAAGGGCGAGCAAGCAGCAGGTCTGTAGGGGTGAAGAGGGGATTTGAGCCACACTGCTCTGTCGGCATGCAGCGCGGGCACTGCCATTTGACAGGATTTGGCTGGAAAATTAGACCCTGCTTCCGCCCCAGATGGCAGCTTTTATCAAAATGGCTTTGTGAGGGAGAGACAGAAAAAGATAGTGACGGAAGTCTATGAATAAGTGTCTGCAAGTGTTAAAGGGATAGTTCATTCAAAAATCTTTATCCATCTAAATAATACAATATCATTTTAATTTTTTTATTAACAGTAAGCATTTGTTATTTAGCAAGCATGCATTAAAAAGATCAAAAGTGTTGCTATACATTTTTTAATGCTTAATAATCATATACAGTTGAAGTCAAAATTATTACCCCCCTGAATTATTAGCCCCCCTGTTTATTTTTTCCCCCCATTTTCTGTTTAAGGGAGAGCAGATTTTTTTCAACACATTTCTATACATAATAGTTTTACTAACTCATTTTTAATAACTGTTTTATTTTATCTTTGCCATGATGACTGTAAATAAAATTTTATATTTTTCAAGACACTTCTATACAGCTTAAAGTGACATTTAAAGGCTTAACTACGTTAATTAGGTTAACTTGGCAGGTTAGGGTAATTAGGCAAGTTATTGTATGATGATGGTTTGTTCTGTAGACAAAAATATAAATTGCTTAAAGGGGCTAATAATTTTGACCCTAAAATAGTTAAAAAAAAATAATAACTGCTTTTATTCTAGCTGAAATAAAACAAATAAGACTTTTTCCAAAAGAAAAGACATTATTAGACATACTGTGAACATTTCTTTGACCTGTTAAACATCATTTGAGAAATATTTAAAAAAGAAAAAACATTTAAAATGGAGGCTAATAATTCTGACTTCAATTTTAAATAAACTTAAATTGAATTGAATTTGTTTGTTTAAATTCAGCCCATATAAATTGTCTGCCTCCAGTTACCTTAAAATGTAGTAAATCCAATGAAGAATAGAGCTGAGATGCAAAAGCCTTTAAGTGGCATTTGAAATTTTTTGCTAAAATTCACCCCGTATAAATTGTTTACAAACACTTACCTTTAAATTTTGTTTTGTTAATCCAATAAATTACTTTGTGTATATTAAATAATAAAATATTAAAACACAATTGCTGTGCCACTAAAACAAGAATTACCGAGACCGGAGTGGCAGAATCCTGACAGTAGCTGCTGTTCATAGTGTATTTAAACGATATGCAAAAATGAAGTGCTATAAATAAAAAAATAGTAGTTATATAAACAAACATTGAAAAAAAAAAGGAAAGCATATGAGGGTTAATTTTAGTGATTTAAATTAAATTTAGTAATGTTCAGCTTAATGTATTTAAATTCACCCCATATAAATGGTTTGCAACCACTTACCTTTAAATATTGTTTTCTAAATCCAATAAATTACTTTTTTTGTGTATATTAAATAATAAAATATTAAAATACATTAGCTGTTTTTCATTTCTTTTTTTTTTGTATTCCCCAGAAGGAAAAACATGTTTTGAAAAACATGTGGGCTATTAAATGATGTTCTTTCATTCTCCGATGAAGTATTTCTTCAAAACAGAACAAGTGTGTACATATTTCCTCTCTTCCTCTCTCAGCCTTTCCTCTTTCCATCTGTCCGAGCGGAATCCTCTTACTCTGCTTATCACAGTGGATTTGCTGAATAGCTGTTGAACTGCGTTCGAAAGAGCGGCATCTGTCAGCAAGATATCAAGAAAGATGTGCAACTATGTAAACAACTCCTTGTCATTCACATTTCCATTTTCCCTAAACATCTGATGCCATATTAATCATTAGTCAGACGCCTTGAAGCCTCTATTTCACTGGGAGCTCTCAAACAAAGATGCTCTTGTCTTTCTCAGTCGATTACAGCTAATGAGAATTTTCCCCCCATTGTGTTTGGGGCAGGTGCAGAAATTAGGGTGTGACTGTGTCACTTAACATCAGATCTGATTGTTGTTTGTCTCGGTCCGTCTAGAAGAGGCATATCCCTTAGGAAATAGACAAATTTACAGGACACTTTCACAATTAGCTGTAAAAATTACTGCCAAAGTCACCCAAGTCTGTGGGGGACATGTGCGGTGTCATTATCGGTCTTATCTAATGGAAAACATCTGCTTGTGTGTAGAAGCACCCCCACAGGACAACAAGTGACACTGTCAGGAGGAAAGCAGAGATGGAGAGTCTGCTCTGCATCACTTGTCTTGAACGGGACGCCCCTATTCCTCCTCCGCAGAGCGTGCCAGAGCAGTGGCACTGCTGATTGAATCAGCCTCTTTGTGAGCTGGTGCTCAGTAATCATGGCACGCAAATCAACTCTCCGCTCCAAACTGAGAAAAAAGAGTGAGGCAAGTCGGTGGAAACTAGCCTCCTGTTTTTCTTTAAACGCTAGTTGTCACAGACAGGTGTCAATCAAATGTTCAGCTCATATAGTGGCTTTACTTTTAAACACAGTTGCTTTCAGATGTGTGAGTGTGTGTGTTTGTTGTTTAAAGTACCCCACTATGCTTTTTATCACATTATCTATCAACCCAGCAAGAATTTTTTTGTTTTTAAAAGAGGTCTAATAGATGTCTAAACATAGTCATCTTGGCTAAAACAAGGCTGAATTTGGGCTGTCAGTGAAAACCTAATAGACCTCTGAGAATATCATCAAATAAACAGAAATGAATGACTACACATATGAATTCCGTCTAATCTGTCTATTTGATGACTATAGTCTAGTTTTGGGTTATTCTTAGATGTCTATTAGATTTTTACTGACAGCCCAAGTTTAGCCTTATTTCAGCCAGGCTGTCTATGCTTAAATGATTTCTTAAGATGTCTATTAAACACTAAATTGTTTGCTGGGAAGTTTATACACTGTGAGAAGATATTTGACACTGCAGTGCCGTTTATTAGAAAGGTAAAGTGTTATTTTAACATTAAAAATGTTAACCTATTGTATTAGGCTTCCATATTAAACAAAAAAACTAACTTATATACCATCATTGCACTCACACAGGTTAGTGGGTTAGACAAACCACCTGCAGAAAACACACTTTTTCACGTCTCTGTCATTTTAATTAACACTCAAACCGATTTTGCAATTTTACACTGTTAAAATGGGTTTTTAACTACAGTGGTTCGAACCACTAAAATGACTAAAAAGTTGTCTATTTTTATAATTGTGTTTTAGGAGTTTTCACCTTTATTGTGATAGGACCGTGGAGATTCAGAGACTTGAAAGTATGTAGAGCAGAGATGCACTAACCACAAGGCTATTGGTGCCGACAAAAACGTTGTCATTTGATGGTGAAAAACTGCACATTTCTAGTCAAATTGTGCTTCTGCAGTCCTAAGGCTCCTACCCACCAGGATGCTTTTCATTTGCGTTTATCATCAGCGTTTTATAAGACATTTTTCCGTATTCTAACCCAAGCGATTTTCTCTGGCGTCAAGCTAAAGAATATGCAAAATCACTCCTTGACGTTAGATGGCGCTACACAACTTTAAGCTTCTGACATCCCGCTTATATTACACAGAAGAAGAGGAAGAGAGGAAGTTCACACGCGTGTTGTTAAAGTTACTGGTAACTCGAACAAGCATGGATGGTTCAAGCAGCGGCTCCAGCTCTAGCGATGAAGAAATGATTGTTCACCAGTGCAATAAGTAGCTCCACATTCATATCGCCTCTGGGCATCTTCTTCAATGTGTGCTCACATTGACAGTTTTGCACTTGAGTGCCTCCAAGTGCTGTTTACTGTAACTTCAGCAGATCTGTGCATTTGAACAAAAGTGCCAATCTGATTGGTGGAGAAGGTTTTTGATGCAGTGCGTTGGGAAAAAAAAAAAACAAAACAAGCATGAGGCATTTTTTTAAAGGACACTTTTGTTACTTTTGCGAGTTGGTTTGCACAATCACTTTGACGCCCTTTATTTAGTCACAAGGCGTTAAAACGTCAACGGAAATTGCGAGCAAAAAAAATGTATATGTGTGTATGGGCCTTTATACCAAAAACAGAAATAAGGGCAGCATTAATAGCTACGAGTGTGGGAGAGCGATGGTATTATGTGATTATATTGTATTTCAATATGGAGCAATTAAGCTTTGACGTTAAATCAAGAGTAATTCACAAATACTTAAAAATGAAATGATTTATTGACAAGAACTTACAACTGAATTAGTCACAAATGAACTGTATAAAATGATAAAGCATAAAATGATAGAAACATGGTATTAATTGTACCCAGCTTAAATGTAAAATAAAGTTACCTGAGAGAGAGACAAAGAACAGAGAGTAGGCCCCAAAGCAAGCCTGATAGCAGCAGAGAAAATAGACTCAAGAGAAGCAGAGCAGGAAAAGCCAGAGCAAAGTTTACCATCTATTTTGTATCCACCATGTGACCAAGGTCCAAATACTGTGACATACAAACTGACCAATCAACATGTGACCACATCGTAAAACTCCAAAGTCCACTCACATATTAACCATCACTAATCACATCAGTATCTGTCATTGGAATCTGTATCAACCTACTTGGTAAAAAATACATGTTTGGGAATATAACCAGTGCATATGATCATTTGTATTGCTACAACACCAGACACTTTCTTACAATCACTTCAAGCATGGGTGAGTGGGCTTGACAAACCACAAGTAGAAACACTCTTCCCTCTAAACCCCCCTGCTAACTCCAACATGTAATTTTCTGAACTCCAACAGTTCCTTTGTATAATAAGCACTTCTTATGTGTACTGCCTCTTCTTGTTGAAACACTGAATGCCTCCTACATTGTTAGTCGCTTTGGACAATGACTAAATGTAAATGCAAATCTGAGTGTCTCACATTAAACACTATATTAATTAATCAGCAAAATACTTTGTTCTTTAGCAAGAAAGGCCAGATTTGAGTGTTCTCAGTGTGTAGTTGTGATGTTCTCATTTGTTTCTCTTTGTTTTTCTCTTCTAGTTTTGTGCCTGAGACTCTTCACCCTGCAACAATCGGTAAGTGTCTCTTAAGATGAGAATGCTCTCCGCACAAACAGCAATCATAACAGATGGATGTCTTTCTTGTTTTGAGCATCTTATTCAAGCCTAGGGGTTTTATTATAGAGCTTTCCTGTGGTGAATTTGAAGGAATGGATTTTTAGCATCATGAAATGTCATGGTAGGCAAAGGTTGTGAATGTCTGTGGAAACGACAGCAAGTGGAACTAACTGACTCGAGAGAAATTCAACAGTTAATGGCATTCTTGGAAATAAAGTGGTCTTTTATTTTTTATTTCCATAGATTTATAGTTCACGAAGTTGCACTTAATTTATATAAAGTACTGGTGAAAAAAGATTAGATTAATTTTTAATTTGAATGCTTTTGAAAAAAGGCTTCATTCACTCTTCCCAATCTTTTATTAATCTTGAGCACATATAGGGCAGTAATGATTTCATATTTTATCTATAAAGTTGGTGTTTTAATACTTATAAGGAAAAGATACTACGTTGCGATTCTTCTTACGTAGCAACTGTAACCTTCAATAATAGCAACGAAGTTGAGGATCTACTTGCAGCGCTTTATTAACAGAGAATGGTCAGACAGGTAATGGTCAAAAGGTACAAACAGTAGCATGAATGCAATCAAAAAGCGTAGTCAGGTCACAAGCAAACAGGTCAGTACAGGCTGCAATAACAAACAAGGAAACAAGGCTTGGGTTGTTGTGGAAAAAAGATTCTGGTCTGCAAATATTTTCTAAGCTTCTAAGTCAAAGTAAAAAAACAAAAAACAAAGTCTGAGATCTCTGAAGTCTTTAGGCAAAGCAGTTTATTGTTACAGCATCATTTACAACAGAGACAGGTCGTTCAAGTGTCTGATGAGTATAGGCTAGCACACAGTTTAAATCAGGGGTGTCCAAACTTGGTCCATGAGGGCTGGTGTCATGCATATTTTAGTTCCAACCTCAGTTTTACACACCTGAACCAACTAATCAAACTCTTTCTAAGTATACCAGAAAGCTTCAAACAGGTGTGTTGAAGAAAGTTGGAGCTAAACTATGCAGGACACCGGCCCTCCAGGACCAGGTTTACACCCCAGGTTCAAATACACTTCTTTGTCTTAACACTCCACTCAAATTTACATATTAGCACACCTCCAATAGCTTCTCCTCTAATGGGATTTCAAATCTCCCAGATGCTCCCCACCCATGGCCAGTTAAGGAATTTCTTTACCACCAATAGAATCTCAGGTTTTTTAGGGATCCTACCCATGACCAGTTAAGGTCGTTTCTTCCTACTTCAAATGTGACAGTTCAGCAAAAACAATGCCCAACAATATATCTTGTTCACTGTACATTGAGCTGTCAACTGTAAGTTTAGCTGAAGGACATGGGTAGTTTTAGTGTCATATTTTGGAAGTCATTGCAACTGAGCGTGGCTGCATGTCTTGAGTGTGCAGGTGTGCATGATCATGAGTTGCACATGAAACAGAAGTGCCCTTATGACCTTACTTCCATAAATCTACTCACATTACGTTACTTAGACATCCTGCTCTTTTAATTCATTTCCTGTTTCTGGCTGTGTTTCTCCTATAAAAGTCAAATAATGCAACTGAAAGTAATGTAATCATCAGAAATTCATCAATAAATTCTTCATTACACTCCCCCTTAGAAGGACTATATCGAAAAAGTCCTTCTCTTAAACCCTAAACTGTAATGCAGCATAAAATTCCAACACATCGTTCTAGTCAATCCTACTAAAGCAACCAAAAAGTTGCCCTCCACAGTCTTTACCAAATGTCAGCATCCTAATGTTGCACTCCAGTGGAGAGATGGAACCAAACATCTCTTCCTCATTTGGCTAGAAGGGAGTAAAAGATCCCACCCCCATTAGAGTCAAGAAACACAGAAAGACTAAACACAGAGAATTGCTTCGGAAAGTTACAGCAAATGTTACAGCAAAACAGAAACAAGATTGAGCAAAGTTTATGTGTAACTGTGCTGTACTTTATATATTAGGTACGTCCCAAATCGCATACTTATGCACTATTCTACACCATTAAAAAGTGTAAGTAGTGCGTTCACACTGAAATTCTAAAAATAATATTCATTCATTCATTTTCTTGAAGGGGCAGAGCTTTCGGGCACTGAGAGTGATTACGCTGCCTCTCGGTGGTAAATGCACAGGTTAACTCATGGCAGGTATTATTTGGTACTTTGTTCATTTATTTTGCTAATTTCGCAACCATCAAATGTCATCAGGGAAACAATTTGAATTTCCCTTAGTAAGAAACAGTAGTGTTCCATTTGGGACGACACTACAAACATATGCTATGCTGTTGAGTGTGAAAGTGCATAGGTACAGAGTGCATAAGTGCATAGTGTATAGTGTGCCATTTGGGACGCAGTTTGAGTCTATGTAATCATTCAATGATGAACTTCAGCTGTGTGTGTGTGTGTGTGTGTGTGTGTGTGTGTGTGTCAGTGTCCAGAGGACTGGCAGCAGTGGCAGGAGTGATTGGAGCAAGACTTCTGGGAGTTGTAGTTCGGTTCAGTGGCAGAATTGTAGTTCCCCAGGGATCTGCAAATGTTAGATCCCTGATGGTCGTGACAGCAATCAAGTACAACCTGCGATAGATATTGTTGTAAATAAAAGGCAAGAAGTTCCCTTTACTACCATAAAAACATACTATTACTCTTACCATGAGAAGTGGCCATATAAGCTGATCCTCACTTAATGGGGTCAATTAGAGCCATGCTCGAAAAAAAGCCATGTTTGGTGAAAGCACCAACCAGAAATTATGATTTTTGACAAAGACTTTGCCATACCTTCAAATTTCTTTTTTTTTGACCTATGATTTGCATTAACACTGTAAATAACTCTGAATGCAGAAATCGCATGATTGCCTCCTTTAAAGGTTCAAGACACCCCAAAGTAGTTTTTTTAAAAATAGATTTTAACAGATTTATGTGTATAGAGCATCATTTAAGACAACATTAGCGCCTGTCAGCTTTAATTGTGTGAAAAAATAAATTTTTTCTTTTGTCGGCTAATTTCATCTTCCGGGTTTAAAAATTCATTCATTGATTCATTTTCTTGTCGGCTTAGTCCCTTTATTAATCTGGGGTCGCCACAGCGGAATGAACCGCCAACTTATCCTGCAAGTTTTTACGCACCGGATACCCTTCCAGCCGCAACCCATGGGTTTAAAAATTGGGGATCAAAATTAGTGACGTAGCGCAAATCGGCAAGTGGAGTGATTACGTGTCGGTTTCTCATTGTTATTCAATGCTGAGTTTTCTTATCCTATAAGAAGAGCCTGCTTCTTAATTATTCATGACTGCACATACCTTCCAATGACAGATTAATATGGACAGGCCACAGACCTGCCAAGCTGTGAGACGCATGACACACAGTATTTAGCCATTCATCTTGTATGTGTACAAGGCTTGTATGTGTTTGTTTCCATGATTTACAGAATTTGTTGCATTTGTTACGGGAGCTGGGTCTGAAATACAGGAGACTCTCGGGAAAAACAAGAGTGCCGTCAGGTATGGTATAGGAATATGTTTTTAGAATAAGCATTGTTGGGATAACAGCAAAATAACTGCTATTTTCAGAGTGATCTTTGTCTGTTTGTAAGAGTTATGAAATGTTTAAAAGAAAAAAAAAGGAGATTATTCAAAGGTTGGCTACATTTTCAATTCACTTTGTTAAATTTATTAAATTCTCTCTTTGGTTCAATCAAATTTGCAGTTTTCATTTATCTATTTTTCTAAAATTGATTTTACTGGAACATAAAAAGCATACCTAATTTAACCCCCAATTGCGTGTATTTGTGGTAGACGCATCTGTTGCCTGTATTTAATGGCTTTCAGTATTTGTGACAAAAGTGTTGAATGGCTTTTCATTTAAACATGACATGCCTGGCCTTGTGCCATATATAATAAGGTGTGTGGATGCGCTGAGAGAGCTGTGGGGGAAGGGCAAGCACATGCTAATCTTTGCTCAGTGGACCTGCGCTGGCGATAGATGTGGTTAGTGGAGGCTTGCAGCATCATGGGAAATGTCTTTGAAGATGTGATGAGTTGAAGGAAGGATCACAGAGCAGCATGTCTGCCCAAACACCTCACTCCTCATCATGCATTCATCGTCTTTACCTGCAGTAATATTGCATGAGGATGCGTGCAGGAACAATGCATCCTTTTAGCACTGTGGCTTTTTGAAGGACAGTATTGTTGGAGGGTGATGGAGGTTTGTGGTGGTTTATGTGAGGCAGGGTAGGGTGGAGTCTGACTGAGGAGGCTCTTTGTTAAGCCCGATCAGAGTCTTCTGTTATGCTGTCTATCAGTGGCGGTGTCAAATGACTTAATCTTAGAGGCTTGATCTGTGATTTCTGTGCAAAGAAAAATCGGTCTTGTTTGGATAGGAGGGGGAAGGGGATTACAGACAGGCTTTTTTCAAGAAAGAAACGGGGCATACATTTCAATTAAGAAACAATTATGCCTAAAGCCTGTTTTAGTCAAAGGAAATTTGAAGCATTTAGGTTATATGACCTATCATGTTGTTGTTTTTTAATGATTTTGATACATTTAGTTTGGAAAGGAGTTTTAGTATATTTATTTTTTTAATTAGATTAAGACTGTGAAATATTAAATAAACTCGTTTTTTTATTAATTATTAGGGGTATTATTTTATACGGTGTCAAAGCATATTACTATACAATAATTGCAGTAATATGCATCATGGATAATAACAATTTGTTTTCAGAGTTCATTTAGCCCCAGATTTACCAATGGTGTTTCAAATATGATAAACTGAATGTCACATATTGAGCTTAAGCTTTTAATAATTACAATAAAATAATATTAAAATAGATTTTATAAGTAATCGTCTACACCACACACACACAAAGTTACCATTACAAATATCAAAATATTGTTAAATTAATATGTTTAGTAATATGTTTAGCTCGAGAATTAAGATTGTTTTTTGAACACTGTAAAGGGAATAAAAATTAATTTAATGCTTAAGTTTGATTTTATACTTGACAATATCTGTCAGTGAGGTTTAGTGCTGCAGCGATAAATGTTGTAGGTAATTTTCATCTCAAGTCATCCTTAGAATTTAAGATTTTGTAAGATATTTAGATATTTAATTTGAAAATCTGTTTAATATCTTATTCAATATTTAATTTCTCATCAATCTAAGAGCGAATTTGGCATAACTGAAATATTACACTGTGTAAAACTGCTAGGTTCCACACAATTCCTTCATGTTGACTCAAAGGGCACCTATTTTATCTCTTTTTCAAGATTTCTAGAAGTCTTTCAAGAAGTCTTTTGTTTCATATAAGAATGTGTCTGTAAATTTTCAGCTCAAAACACCCATCAGATTATTTGTTTTACCTTTAAGAACATTAGGATTTTCTGCTCTAAACACAATGTAGCTGTTGCCTGTGCCTTTAATGCTAGTTCTCCTCGCTCACCGTTACCAAGTGCCTGTCTGAGTGTGCCTCAATCTTTACCTCGGCTGAGTCAGATAAACAGCAAAGTGAAAGACATGAAGGAAGCAGATCTCATGTAACGTTTGTGAGAAATTCTACAGTGAGAACTTTCCCAATGATTATTTGATGTATGTGTTATGGAGTTGCAACAATGAGTCACACACAATATCGTTACAAAGTTTACGCACACAGACACACACAGAGCAGACACACAATTATGGTGTTTAACTTTGCACTATTTTTGTACGACAAATGAGGCAGGATACATGTTAATATCCACTGCTGTATGAATATCCATCATGTTAATGTTCAAAATAAACCTGATTTAACTTCCACAAACCAGGATTGAAGCGTCTTCTTTTATAACTGTACTGACATGCGGCTGTGGTGATGAAGAAGGTAAAATCGCTGTAATTCATTACAAACATGCACCGATTTAAAAATGTTTTAAACTTGTAAAACTCATTCTTGATCACATTTAATGATGATTGATGACCACAGAGAGCTGAACAGATCTTTTAATCCTGGTTGCTATGCGCACGTCCTGTCTTCTTGATATGATCATATGCGCAACTATGGAGACATGTTAATATGTGGATGTCAATCATTTTGGTGGGCGGGGGCAAACCGCACTCCTACGTCACATGGCAGTGGGCCTCAAAATGGGAGGGATTTGGACCCTTTTTAACATCAGGAAATTTAAGAAAATAGACTTTTTGTCTTTATATCACCCCAATATGACTGTGGACACACTATACCTACACACAGTTCTGTCCAAGCAGCTTATAAAAGATGATTTTCATCATAGGTGCTCTTTAATCACATTTACAATTTTAAGTGGACTGAACATAAAACAATTAACTTCTCCCATTTTGTCCCAAAAGTGATTTTCTTAAGTGCTAATAGTCAGCTTTGAATTCCGTAATGAGTCGGTAGCAGTTATGGTTAAATGTTTCCTCATCTGATTTAAACCATTTACTCATCAATGCTTTGTGAATCTTTTTGACTGACTGATCAAAATGAGTAATAGCAAGTGTCGTTCGGACTGGACATAGCAGGGAAACATAGTGTGTGCGCTTGGATAATAGAATGATATTAGATTTTTTTTTTTTTCAGGTTTGTAAAATTTGAATTCTAAGACTTTTTTTTCATTTGGAGTAGTAAAATATGCCTGCCAGCACTTCTCATTAGTCTCTTATTTGAAGTCTTTATGACACTATATGTTACTTGAAATGCGACCGGTTCTAGTTGATTGTGAATTAGTGTTATTGTTTTGCCGAACACTGATTCTGTTGCTCTCCGCTGTGTTTTTCTGCCCTTGTACATATTCAGAGCACAGCATCAGTAGGTGGGGAAATGTTGCATTTGATGAAATGTGTTACTGCCCTTGCTCTTACAAATCAAGCAATAATGGAAGCATTTGCATACAGATGGAGACAAAAATGCAAAACGTGCTGGTGTTTCCTGCTGTGCTGCCTCGTGCCCTTTCTAGCATATTTTCTGATGGATGGAAATTGAAAATAGAGGCATGCAGACTGCCCTCCTCCATAGACTTCCACTGCAAACTGATAACACTGTAGGAGTTCGGCTGAAGATTAAGAATTTAGCTGTTAAACTGGGTGGGAAACTATCGAATAGAATGATGCTGTGTGTTAAAATTCTGCTTTTCTTTTCTCGTCTTGCCTAGTTGTTGTTCTCAGGTGTTTCTTGTTCAGTAATGTGCTGCATTCAGGTTCTCCTGGAAAGTTATGAGTCTGGAAATCATTATAATGATGACAGTGTGCATTCAAGAGATTTTCATATTCTTCTCTCGCCTTTTCACTTCTAGGCAAAGACATGAAACTTTTCCAGCAGTAATGCTAGGTAATGAAGAGCAAACATGTGCATTATATATTTAATAATTCTCAAGCTGTCACACTGAATTGAGAAAATAAGAAAAGAGGAAATTTTGTTTGGAGTAGTATTTCTGCCATTTTTGCTTGTCTTCACTGTTACGGTTTACTCAAGCTTCAAGAAACATTCCATCGACTGAAATGATCTCTATCTTTCTGTAAGTTGTGTGATGTTCTTGTAAAATGTGCTGATGAAGAGCTATATATGATTAGATACTGTGATGTTTGTATTGAAGAAATCCAAACAAACACTGATGGTATCTTTGAATCACTTTACTCAACAACATTTTATGTTTTTTAGATCAGTGTTCATAAATTTGATTTCAAAGGTGACCAGCGAGAGTTAAAGGATCTGAGAATCGTTGTAGCAAACTTATGTCTGAGTTGTTTCAAGATAGCAACAATTCCTTTGTGTATATTCATTTAATCTTCATTCAGTTATGTTATTTAATCATATGATCATTAGTCGTTTAATATTTATCATTATTTATTTTTATTAATCATTAGTTAATGGTTTGATTATTATTATTGATTATTATTTGTCATTTTATTATGTTTTTATATTTTATTCTTACTATTTTCTATTTATTACTATTATCATTATTATTTCATTGTTCCATATTGTTACAATCTTATGGCTTTTTTTTATGAGTAAGAGATAAGAGAATGTCTCTATTTGACGGTCTGTATTGTCTTTGGACAATATTGTGAAGCTGTAATTTTCCACTGCTGTTGCTTGTGGTATAATAACATACAAAGTCTGAGCATTGAATCACACAAAACTAAGATTATTCAATAAACTCTGCTCTTTCTTTATCGTCATTACTCTGTCTCCTGATTCTGCTCCTCTCTATCTTTCTCAGTCAACTCCTATATTGATAGGACTGTTAAATCAGTTGAATACGGGTCAACAGGTTTGGGTATTGGGTGGCTCTGCTGCCTTGTTGTCTGGATACCCAGAGAAACAGACATTTTCTGACAGGATCTGGCTTCCGGAGCTAGATCTTATTAATCTTGCGTGATCTAACAGAGTTTATTCAGCTTTTCTCATGTCTGAGTAGATGGTGAATTTAAAAAAAAAAAAAAAGTTTTAAAGGTACACCATCTCAATAACCCATAAATAATGTATATTAGTAACTTATAGGTGTATTAATATAGTAGTACATTGTAAAGATTGCTGTAAAATTTACTGTATTACTGGCAATTGGTTGCCTGTAACGCTATAATTTTGTGCGCTTTTGTACGGATGTTTTGGCAGTAATACTGTAAAAATTGCTAGTGGTACTATACAATTTACAAGTGCCTGGTAAATTAAAAACAATTGTACTGTAAGACTATAAAATTGACAGAAATATTGTTAATTTTACAGCAATTATCTTTAACCACATTATCTATACGGCTTATGTTAGAACATTTTTTAAAAGATAGCACCCTAAAGCTTTTGTGCCTTATTTCTAACCTAGGTTTGTTCAGTCTTGATTGTTGATTGATTTTCTGATTTGTTCACTATTAATTGTGATTTTAGGTGATGCACTTTCAACTCCTAAAAGTTCTAGTATGACTCAATGGACCAGTTGCTTCCCCATTTCTCTTTCAGTCATTGCTTCTTTTCTTTTTATCTTTGTCCTTCACATTTCATGTTTAGGCTGCATGTTGGGTTAATTTATACTAATCTTTTTCACAATAATACAACTGCTTTTTGATCTTGTAACTCCTGCTAGTGTGAGTAAACATTACATCAAAATGTTCTGCTGTTCTTATTTGATTACATTTTATTAACCTGATAAATGAAATGAAAACATCTTCCTATCCTTCGGAAACATCTGTTCAACACGGCCTATTAAAACCGGTGCAAACTGGTTGTGACTGAAACATCCTCAAGGGGGATTTTGGTTGGACAGACGCAGTTCTCCTCTCTCTTTTCAGTTTCTTTGCAGTGTGTTCTGTGATTGGGTTTGGCCAAGCTCGTGATTGATCAAGTGCAAAAGAGGATTAGCGGATGCAGAGAGAAGGGATTCAATTCAGACTGCGCTCGCTTCGCTTATGGCAGTTAGCCGTCCTGCCGAATGCAGTGGAAGAGCAAGATTCGCCCTCAGATCTTAACCGAGGCTCATAATCATCTTCAGATCGTTTCAATCCATCAGCATCAAACTGACAGAGCACACAGGAGGACAGCATCCATGTTGGACCCTATCACACACCAGCCCGCCGCTTAAAACGCTGGCTTTGACAGTTTTTAGACCAGTGACAGTATGAGTTCTCATACAATATCTTTAAAGGCATGTGAAAAAGCAGAAATAGCCAAATCTGGCTATTTAATGAACAGGAGCCATGAAAGCCTCAGTGTAAACTGATGATATGCTCCCTGCAGAGATGATAGGCCCTTAATCCGTTGCATTTGGTGCAGAGCCGTCAGACTGAATGAGGAAAGAACGGGAAGTTTTTTAGATGCTCTTCTGTCACACATTTTAAATGCATACAGAATCAATTGACAGGCTATAGGATGGCTTATTACTGATGCCTTAAAAAGAAACATACATTACCCTCATTTGATCTGCCTGCTTGATTTGTTATACTTTAAGATGAAAACAGAATCCTAGATGTTGAATGTTTCGGTGTTGCTGTTTGAGCTATTACTTGATTTATTTTGCTTACAATGTCATCTATTGCAGTTTGTTCAAGGGTGTGTGTTTACAAATATACACCGTTTTTGTTCTGGCAGACTATCAAATTCATTTTGTTATGATTTTGGTCACCATTAAGCCAATTCCTAGCTTTTTGTTTCATTCAAAACACAAATGCTTTTCCAAATGATCTGTCCCTTGGTGCTACATGAGTAAACACAAAAAATAATTGGATATTTTGGCCAAGAAATGTAATCTTTCTCCACTAAAATTAGATGATCGCCTTATGAGGGACCCTATTCATAAAGTGTAATGATTATTATGCATTTTTATGTAATGTTGTTTTCAATATTCTGCTTTGCATTTATATTTATTATATATTTATAATATAATATGCAAAATCTTTAAGGTAAAGTTTTAAAAGGTTTTATATTTTTAAAGATAATTTTAAAGGTCCCGTGACGTGCTTTGAAATATGCATTTTTCTTCAATGTAATCTCAACCATAAAGCTGCGGTCACACTGGGCTTTTCCTCCCATAGACTTTCATACGCACGCGAATGCGTTAGACTGGAAACGCAGGGTCATGCGTTAAGTTTCGCAGGTTGCTGTGGTGCAAAGTTCAAGCTTGGTGAACTCTGACCTGCGAAATCGCATTACTTGACTGTGTGAGATCAATCGAGGATCAAAACATGACATCTCTGGGCAGAAATTTAAAACATGGAGCAATCCCTTGCTTTTTTTTAATGTCTAATAATTTTGTTTAATCCTGCCCCTTTTTGCAGCGCCGTATAACAGAATTTCGCACACACAAACTCTAGTGTGACCGTAGCTTTACCCCAACCAAAATACAAAGAGTGGGTAAGACATTGTGTAGCTCCTCCTCTTTTTATAAAACAGCCAACAGCATTTTGTTTTATCACACCTCTGCCACTGAGAGTGGTTGAGCTCAAGCACGTCAAATGAAAAGCAAATGAGTAGCTCCGTGAAGGGGGTGGGGCATGTCAGACACTAGATAGCATTTGATTGGTTTTGATGAGAAACTGCAGTATAGGGTGACGTGAATAAAATCATTAATTTATTTAGGTGAAAGTGACAAACTACAAGCTTTACACTGTTTATATCAGTTTTGTATCTTCTAAACGTTAATTTTGTTACTGTTTTTGGAGCACACTAGCTTTTAGATGACAACAATACTGATACTAACATCTAAAAAAACTTTATTTTTATTACATGGGACTTTTAAACATTAACAATTAAACTTAAACATGTTGCATTTACCATAAAATCAAGGCAGCTATTTGTACCATTCAACTACTCAATTTTGAATGCACTACAGTAGATTATGTATGTTATTTATTCAAGTTTACACTCACTGTATTCACTTACTTACTCTCTCACACAATTTATTCAGTCTTTCATTCATTCATTCATTCATTTCAACCCAAATTAAAAGTTGGGCATGCATGGTCTAATATTTGCTCTAAGATAAAAAAATTTCCCATATGGAGATGTCGCTTGTTAATCGTTGAGGTTTGTATGGTCTTGGCATGGGCTAGATACTGTTGTCCTAAAAAACAAAATAAGTTGAAAAACAAATCTTACATATACTGTACGAATGGTACTGACTTTTTTAAACCACGATATACCTTGAAAATGGTTATCATCCCATACCTAAAGTAGTATGGTCATGGCTCGTTCTGTGTGAGAGGAACTTTCAAGCCAAGACGAGCCCAGCTTATATGCATCCGATCATTTTTAAACATGTCAAAATTGTTTAGAAGCTGTTGGCTTGAATTTGTGATGTGTGTACAGATAAGCAAGCTGATCTATCACTCTAGCTGAAGTTTATCTATCAGGCAGACATGCTTACTGAACAGCGAGTGCTGCATGATGTGTTCATGCATGACGGAATCGTCAGAAATGATAGTTTACAGCAGGCAAGGGTAAAATTTACTTTTTATTTTGTACACAAGGAGTGACTGGCCTCCCAGTGCAGAAAAAGAACCTGTATGTTTTGTGGAAATGTATGGCTCTCATCAGTAGCTATTATGAGAGAGAAAAAGGGATGCAGTTCTATGTTTTCCTCTGTCCATGGTTTTGGCACAGAATTTCATGCGATTGCTTTGGAAATAGCAGGGTCATAAAATTGTCATACATCACTATCCAAACGATTTTCTCACAAACTCATTCATGGTGTGTGCATGGACTTACAATCTTCTGACTATTAGAATTCTCACTGTGTATGTCTACAAAAAATACAATGAAGTCTATTTGATTTGAAATGGTACTGAACTATGCAGGACGGTGACACAAAGGTCATCAACTGCTTCTGAAACCATACATTTTTACATTAGATATTGCTTATGCTTTTGTTGTCTGTTGGAAGGAATGCGTCAATAGAGCTGCCATTTTACTACAAGGTAGTGCTCCTTTGAAATGAATGTGGGACCAAGGTGCAGTGGAGGACTGGCCATCCGAAACCATAGATATATAGACATATATACATATATCTATGATTGGGAGTTTTCCTTGTGGACAGTATGCAAGTATTTTATTAAATTATGGAAATGATCATTTTATATTGCTTTTCTACAGAGATGGATAAGCGACTGCATGGCCATTGCTGACAAAGAGTGTGAGTTTGTGTGCATTCAAATGTATTATGCTACCTTCCTGTTAAATTTTATTTAATCCGTGTCCTGAAACACACCTCCTCTCCTACCCGTTTGTGAATGAATCTTCGTAATGAACGACTCATGTGAACCATCGATATCCCAGTATCTCAATGTGCATATTCACCTTTCCTATCTAAACGATATATAGCATTTTTAATACCCAATAATTTAGGGTGAACAGTATGCACATTGAGGTCCAGGCACTGTTATGCTATCAGGCACCTTTATAAGTTACTTAAAAACTAACCGTTACTTAACTTAGCCGACAATAATACAAGTTTCTGGCACCGCAGCATCTTCTTGTCATATTTCATTTACATTGTTTGCTGATTTTATTCAACAAAACTAGCATACGTCTAGAATTTAGTGAAAGTTGGTACTGATTTGCCTTATGGTCAGTGCAGTAAGTGAATATTATCATCAATAACGTTACTTGTTGAGCACAAAAGTTCATAACATACAAAATTGTGGAAAAAAAAAACAAAATCCTACCTATGAAATGTTCTGCCTTTGTGCTTTTTTTTCTTTGTTTGCTCAGTACTGCATTATAGTAGTTGTAGTACTTCAGTACCATTGCAGTAGTTGTACTGCATTATAGTAGTTGTATCACTAGTAGAAATTCAGTTGAATTGCAGTAGTTGTACTGCATTTGTACAGTAGTAGTTCTTCAGTTGTATTGCCGTAGATGTACTGCAGTTGGTTGTATTGTAGTACTTCAGTTGTATTGCAATAATACTGCAATATACTTAAATAATGCATTTTTTTTTCGTGTCCAAAATACTGAACTTTTCAGAAGTTAACTAAAACTGCAGTATTCCTGTAAAAAAACTGCAGTAAATTTTTGTAAGGGCAAAGTCCAGCATCTTCAGATTGGCTTTCATCTTGACTAGTGCGACTGAATGACTTTTGTCCTGGGAGCACTGTACAAATGTGGCGACAATGTTGACGCATGTTCAGAGCCCGTATGTGATATCTAGTGTGTATATGGCTATTTCTCAATACTCGGTCTTCAGCAGTCTTGCGTCCTCATTTTCTTGTGTAACATCATCATCATCCGCCAAAGTTCAGTTCATGACCGCAAGAACGGAGGACGCGTGAAAGTTCCCGGATGTGTTCTTGATATCGAGGATGCACTGATACAGACATGAGCACCAAACTCGTTCTAGAAGTCCCAGAAGTCTTCGCTACTGGAGGTGGGAAGCGCAGAATTTTGTATAGGTTTGTTATTAAAGTTCAGAGATAACTTATTTAGCTCAGGAGTTTCCCTAAATGAAATAGTGAATATAAACATTACCATAAAAATGGAGACATTAAGAGTGTTTATTTTCTAAAATTTATAATAAAATCTGTTTTATTTATCTTTTGTAATGTATATTTGTAAAATTTTTATGCATACTATATAATGTGAAAAGGAGAAAAACAATAAATTGTTGTATGAATGCTGAAATGTTTAAATAATATCTGGTTAAAGATGCATGAGCGTCATGTGAACATCAGGAAGAACGCAGCGTCCTCACAGGACGCGTTCTCTGTTCTCGTGGTCTCCTGAGTTCATTCTTTGGAGGTGACCTAGCAAGACCGGTCCTCACAAAAACGCAAGTCCGTTCTCTGCGTTCTTGGAATTGAGAAACAGCCCATATATCTGTGTTCTGAAGCTACTGCCCTGTAGAAATGAGCTTCTAATTGAACACACCTGAGCCTGCTAATTCATGTCTACAGAGTCACTTGAAAATCACATACAGGTGTGTGAAGAAGAAGATGTGGAGCGCCTCTGTTATAACTGACTGCACTCAGTATTCTATTACAGCTTTAGTCTCAAAAAGCAGATCGAAAGCTGCTGAGGCACTTTGTGATATCAGCATGTCGTGGTTATCCAATACCTAAAGCAAGATGTGAAAAACAACCTACTGAAAAAAAGACAGCTTCTTCTGTGGAAACCAGTTTAGACCAGTCAATGTAGATCACAGTGCATGTCAGAAAGCACCTTGTTGGATTTCTTGTGTTTTTTTAAGCAGTACAACACTGACTGTTTAGATGACTGAAGATGACTTCATGGCTCTCAGTCATGGTCACTATTTGTCTCTGACCTCCTTTCCCAAAAGACTGATGTGACTCAGCAAGTCTGATCAGCTTTCCCACCCTGAGGCATGTTGTTGTGCTTTAAAATAATAAATAGTCATGAGAGGAAGTGCACTCTGAAAAGTGTGCTCTTTTCCTTATGATCCAGCCAGAGTTCAGCCTGAAGAGCCACCAGAAACACTCATGCTACACACATGCTACACACATACATATAGCTTAAAAGGACATTTAGAGTGTTATTTTTACAATTACACTTATAATTTTTGCATTAAGCAGACACCTTTGTTAAAAATGAGTAGAGTAAAAGTAATTTGTCAAAGAGCCAGCAATTATATTTTCATACAAGTCAGGTTTAATACTCTGAAATGTATAAATGGGTCAAAAAGCACAATTTTTTGAAGAAAATGATTTTAAAAAATTTATTTGACGTGTTCTATACAGTTTTGAGGATTTTTTAGCACACTCAAAAAGCGACAGATCCTTTTTTGGCCTACATGTGTGGTTTAGAGGTAATAATTCTAGTCGCACAAGAGCTTAAAATGTAATTCAATTCACTTTTAAGCCAAACTACTGTACTCTGAATTCTGTTATCCATACAGATGATGTGGGCAGAAAGTAGCATGCCATGCAGAATGTGCTGAAAGCATCATCTTAAAATAACTCTGAATCATGCATTATTCGTACCGCATGCTCAAGGCCTGTCAAACTGTGTATTGCATGTTTATATGTATTCTCACACTCTCAGCTATTCAACAGACCTCTGGTTTCTGAACTCATTTCCTAGCTATAGTGTTTATTTTTGAATTGACTTATGCTGCTGCCGAATCCCAGTGGTGAGAAATATGAGGAGGAACAGTGTGTGCTGCTGTGCTGTGGGACTCACTGTACCGCAGGGCGTTAGATACGAGAGTGCGCCTTTGCTAGTGTTTTGATGCACAAGGTGATTGTGGACCTCTTGACTGCATCTTTTCTCTCTTTTTCTGTCCTGTGGGGTCCCTTGGGGGCTGGTCAGACCTCCACATCCTCTGTGAACGGAGCAGGGATTTAACCTCACTCTTGAACAGCTGCGTGGCCAATACTGAATGCTAAAAACAGATATAATTCAGGTTTTATGAGAATGCTTTGTAGAGATAGGAATGTTTGGGCACCTTAAGGTTCGATTGTGATTCAAAGGGTTACGATGCAATTATAAGAATGATTATCAATGCATCTTTTGTAATACAGATTTTTTTCTCATTATCTGACTATTAAAGCAAAGTAACTGTAATGACGGATAATGATTTTACTTTAAAGATCTTTTATAATGAAACAAAACAAAGTAATTTGGCAGGTCAACAAGGTTACAAGTAAATGAAAGGTGCCAGCTGCAGCATACTTGGAGACTTCCATCATCATCACATTATAAATTAATGATCGGAAATAAAAAAATATATAATTTTGACATTTGTTGATTGATTTGGAATCATCCAAGTCTGCATCACTGCATCTAAAGCCCTGATTACACAATTTTGTCAAGGTTTTGGCACGATTTCTTTGATGTAGGGTATCATGGGGAGTCATAAATGACAAATGGGTGTCGTGACACAAGATTAAATCGTTTTTTCTTGTGTAATGTGGCACAGTTCACGACAAGCGAAACCATGTCTGTGACGCCTCACAAAATCAATAGCAGAAAGTCTAGCATGTTTAATTTTTTGCCGATTTTTTGTTTATGTGCGTCCACTACTCAAATCTGCAGGGTGATGATTAGTTTTGGTCAGTAGAAAATAAAGATTTACTTAATGCTTCACTTTAATTGTTGTATCACAAACCTCTCTCATATATTTGCTATTTTTAATATGTCATTTAATTCTCTTACGCATCTGATTTTTCCTTGGTGCTGATGTGCTTTTATTTTCTCTGTCTCACTCGCAGCAAGTCCAAGGATGAGTGTTTATTGAGATTGATATAAGAAAAAAAAACATTGAAATGAGTAAGATAAGAAATATTGTTATAGCGACAATAACGAAAATAACGCTCATTGTAGAAAATAACGCTCATTGTAAATGTCACTGGATGACTGATCGTGAAGCAACATGTAGTCTGGAACATTTGTTACCCACGACAAGTCAATTTTATCAAGACAAAATTGCATAATCTGACATCGTGACCTTTGTAACCGACAATAAAAATTGTGTGATCTGATTAGGGATCATAAAGAGAATATATATATTTTCCCCAACCCTTAATGCTATACATACAGTGTGCATGATGTAAATTTCATAGTAATATTTATTGAGAATTATTTTTGCACAGCTTTTTGCTTGCATTACTAGGTTTTAAGACTGAACCAAACTGTTGTTTTTATAGAAAAATTTGAAACAATTTTTGCAAATAATGTTCAGTTTCTTGCACAGACCTTTTGTTCCACTTAAAGTATCATCAGTAGCTATGGGTATTCATTTAGCTTAAACTGTATGTGTTTTTGTAAATATCAAAGTGTTAATAGACACTAAAGAATTTTATTAATCTTTAATAATCTACTAATGGTAAAAGCTGAACGAACACCAATTTTTTATGTAAAAATATTTTTTTTATAGTGCAGTAAACTCATCACAACACAGAGTGAGTCTGTTTATCTGTACTCAATGCTCATTTTTGCTGCTCTCTTAGTATTAACCCAGCACACATGTGCAAAAATCTGTCTACACACACTGCTCCCAACGCACCGAGTAGATGAGCATAGTGTGTTTGTGTCATTTGCAGCCTCATGAATAATTAATGAGCTGAGACTGTCAATGGGTGGGGCTTTTCTACACTTCTCTGCCTCAGTGCTGCATTATCTGAACATAACCTTCCCAGTATTGACCATTTTGTCCTCAGCCTTCATTTATCAACCACCTCATCACCCCGAGCACTGACCGATTCACCAACCTTGTCGACTTTTAATCAACTGGCTTTTGGCAAATGAAAAGTTCATTTGTTGTTATTGGAAAAAAGAGGGAAACCTCTACAAATGCATCTTGAATGTGTTTTATCTGAAGGCGGTTCTATGAAAGACAATTTGCTTGATATCCTCTTTGTTTTTCTTAAGTCTTCATTAAGTTACTTCATAATGAAGAACTATTGCTCATTATTAGCTCACAAATACCCTGTGCTGTCATATTTACTGGCCAGTAAGAAAACAAATGGACTGACTGTATTATAAAGCACACACTATGGCCAATTTGTTATGAATATTATTGCTTAGTAAGTATGAATGTGATCTGCAATATTCATCAAAGGATCATCCATTACTGCTGATGTATTAGAGATACTGCCATAATGAGGGTGCTATGTAATGTAACCCTTCTTTAGAAATCTGTATTCAGCAGCAGGAGCAGGTGCCATAATGACTCATACATCACATGTCTAGCAAAGGTCATGGCCATCATTTATATGGGGGCATGTGGAGCACACCATGGGAATATTATTGGGTGGGACTGATTGATTCTCAGAAGCAAAGCAGCCCAACTTAACTTGTAATAGCAGGTGGAATGGGATGGCTTCAATCTGCAATTGCTGCTTCTCACTGAGCAAATGTACATGCTCGCCGATAATCTGATAACTCACAAAAATCCGTTCTTTGAATTAACCTGTGGTCCAGATAACCTAACAATGCAGGTTAACCGCATTTACCAACCCAGGTTCTTTCCGATTTTGTACCCCTATATACATTTCTGGAGAGTGCAAAATATGTCCCAGGAGCTACGTTATTTGCCGTTTTTGTTTTCACTAATCCACTAGAGGTCGCTGTGTACACTTTTTCAGATCTCATTTCGATGAAATTATGTTCTAATCGGTTGCCTATTATGTGGTGAATATACCCCTGTAATGCACACTGCAGTCATTTTTTGTCTGGCTTTCTCGGATATCTCACCTGTTCGCCAAAAATGACTAATTATATCCGTGGCAATGTCTGACACTGGCGCATGCATATTGTAATAGACGTGCCAGGCACGAAAGCTTGACAGGCGTAGCAACAATAACTAAGGAGGGCTTGGCTTAGCGAAGGGTCAATTCTGCATGAGATGACAATACTGTCTAATAATTCTTTAGGTTAAGAAATATATCTTCCTCCCTTACTGTTAAATGACATAAAATTAAATGTAAAAACATTCTCCCAAAATATCTTTTTTTTGTGTGTGTGTGTTGAGCAGAGGAAAGAAACTCAAGCAGGAACAAGCAGAAGGTGAGCAAATGATGACAGAATTATGAAGCATAAGCAGGTTAAGAACGTGCATGTAAACTTGCTCATTATATGAGTGCATCTTCTCATTCTCTCTCAAGTCTAGTTTTATTGCGTTCTTATTGTGTTTTGCATCCCAATGATGTGCTAATGCTAAAACTAATGTTACAAGGAAGATTCATAAAGTCTAAATATAGATTGTTGCATTCAAAATAGGCTTCATGTCACAGTGTTGCTGCTAATGGTGATATATGCGTAATTTTGTGCCTTAGCTTGTGTTTTGATTGCATAAGCGCAGCGAATTAGGAATATTAGGGAGAGCAAATAAGATGGATCCGAGTGCCTGTGGCTGTTTGAAAGTTAAACTCCGAGGTCTTGATTCGCTGCTTCATACACAAGCTCCAGGTTTGCATCTCTGGCTGTTTCCAGTTCTCTGTCTTCTTGTTGTCAAGCCGTCTCTTTCTCTCTGGAGGCAGTGAAGGGTCTGCTCTGCACCCACAGCTGCCACTGCCCAGATGGCTGACAGCAGGCAAACACTTTACTGGCGGCTTTGTATGTTGGTTTAAATGTGTATGGGAGAGGAAGCACATTGTAGACGCAACTAATGGCTTTTGCTAAAATTAGTTTTAGCTATTTAGAAGTTTTCATGGACTCTTGCACAAGATTTAAAAAAATGTGTATAATGTATATAAAACCCTTGGTCATGTTTAAGCAAAATCTGAACATTTGTTCTCACTCTGAACTGCCATTACCTTTCTAATGATGTCAGTTTGATGACTTGGGTCTGTATTTAATATTCTGCTCCAGCTGGAACTACCTCACAATATCAAAGTAAAGTCAGCAGGATTCTTCCGGTTCACTCAGACTTTCATGAAAATAACCCCCAGTCCCTGTTCACTGATGGGAGAGCAGAGAGAAAACACAGATGCTCCGACTTTCAAATAACATCATGCTCTTCGCTCCAAGCAGAAACTCTTATACTGCGTAATACTGTGAACACAGGCAAGCAAAGTGACACAAACAGTGAAGCGTCCCAGTTCACTCACTCACTCACTGACTCACTCACATTTCTGAGTCAATTCAAGCATCTTCACCATTTTCTGCCAAGATGCCTTTCCACTCTTTTCCTCCTTGCTTCTGTATTCGTGTCATATCTGAGGCCATCTGTGGATCCTCCTGCGCTGTGTGCTCACAGGCATGGCAGTGAAGGTATTGTGGACAATGCTGGTATTTTTGCCGCTGGTCAGTTTTGCTGATCCGGATACGCAGCAGGTGTTCAAAGAGAGAAACTTGATGTCCAACATTTTCTACGCCATCTGTGAGACGTGCTGCTGGTCTGTGTGTTGGGAAAAAATTGTGAACACGTTTTACTGCGTGCCTGTTTTGCCAGTGATTAACCAACAGGTTATTCATTTTCAATAATTCACAGCTATTTTAGCATAGTTTTGTTGCCTAATGTGTCATCGTTTCAGTCAAAAGTCAGCTTTATTGTCAGTTCAACCACATGTACAGACATATAGAGACATATAGAGAATCGAAATAGCGTTGCTCTCAGAGCCTAGGTGCATAACAGATTATTTGGTGGGGTTGTTGTGTTTTGTTGTGCTGCACCACTTTATTGTGAGGAGTATTATAAGAAATCAACACAAGGATAAAATATATTTGCTCACATAGACTTTCATTGTATTTTATTAATTAAATTAAATAAATGTAATTTTGTAATTAATTGTAATTAAGTTGCCGTGTGCAAGTTTTTGACTCTTCTAAATTATAAAAAATATTTTTGCTAATTTTTTTACAAAAATTCTAAGTGAACATACAGTACCTAACAAAAGTCTTGTCTTTGATCACAGTTTTAAGAGCAACAAATAACTTGACTTCTAGTTGATCATTTGAAAAAGTGTCAGAAGGTAGATTTTCCGATGAATCATCTGTTTAACTGCATCCCAATCATCACAAATACTGCAGAAGACCTACTGGAACCTGCATGGACCCAAGATTCTCACGGAAATCTCACGGAAGCATTCAGTATGGGGGCGTGCAAGAGATCTGCAGAGTGGATGGCAACATCGACAAACTGAGCTTTCAAGACACTTGTGCTTCTCATTACAGTATCAACCACAGGAGAGGGCAAATGCTTCAGCAGAATAGCGCTCCTTCTCATACTTCAGCCTCCACATCAAAGTTCCTGAAAGCAAAGAAGGTCAAGGTGCTCCAGCATTGACCAGCCCAGTCTCTCCAGACATGAACATTATTGGGCATGTCTGAGGTAAGATGGAGAAGGTATTGAAGAGGAATTCAGAAAATCTTGATGAACTCTGGGTGTCCTGCAAGAATGCTTTTTTTGCCATTCCAGATGACTTTATTAATAAGTTGTTTGAGTCATTGCAAAGATGTATGGATGCAGTCCTCTAAGCTCATGGGAGTCAAACACAATATTAAATCTTTTTCCACTGCACCATGACTTTATATTTTATACTGTACATTATTTCTGTTAAGTGACAAGACTTTTGTCTAAGCAAAGTCAGACCTTACTGTCCTACTTAAATAATTAAAAATCATGGCATAATCATATTGTATTATGATAAAATAAGTTTAATCTAGCGGGATTGCCTTTCATATGAGCCACTTCTGATACCAAATGATCAAATAGAAGACAAATTATTATTTGTTTTTCCTAAAATGTGGATAGGCGACAAGACTTTTGTCAGGTAATGTACTTGTTTATTTGAAAAAGAATTCTAAAGTCACTCCTTTGAAAATGTACATTCAGTGTAGGACTATCTGTCTTTGTTCTTGTTCGTGTAACTCCGCCCACTGCCAGTTTACTCAAAGATATTTCGGCAAACCAGATTACCTTTATAGAAAACATAAATATTTACAAAGGCGGCAACACCAAAGCTCCAAAAATACAAATTTATTAAATTAAAAAAGGTGACACAAAGCTTCAACACCTACCGAGTCAGTGAAGGACAACAAACACCTGCATCGTGAAATGCAAAGGTTTTTTTCTCAAACGTCTTGTGGTATCAAATTCCATTAAAACAACACTCTTTCAGCAATTCATATTCTCATCCAATATTTCGTTTGTCACAGGGGCATGCATGAAATGTTTTTGAATGAAAGTGAAAATGCCAAACTGCAGTTAAAGTCAACAAATTAAAAGTTAAACACCTGAAATTACATGAAACTCCGGAGGAAATGTGGATA
Organism: Danio rerio; assembly: GCF_052040795.2. NCBI lineage: Eukaryota > Metazoa > Chordata > Actinopteri > Cypriniformes > Danionidae > Danio > Danio rerio. Next base: position 30,885,440 of record NC_141027.1, read on the forward strand.
TCGTGGTGACGCAATGACTTTATTCTAATTATGCGATGTAACATGTGAAACAGGATCATGAAAGGAACATTAAAAAAAAGCAACTCATGTAAACACCTTAATCATATTATTGTCTTATTCAGATTAAGGCAAATAATTAGATTACTGATATCCATGTACACGTAGTCAATGATTCTTTTAAACATCCTACTCACCCTTTATTTACAGTAAAAGCATTTTCCTTAAGTGAGGGTGCTTGCATTTTTACATTTTCATTGTTATCTACACATTCAGTCATGCTGATGACAATGAAGTAGACCTATCTTCCAAAAAGGTTAACGATTAATTGATTATTCATGCATTTAAATGGAGGTTGATTATTTGTAGAAATTGACTTGCCATGATTGTACATATAACCCGAGCTACTGTGGATAAAACCTCTTTCTCAGGACAGAAGATGTTGTGGGTGGTTGCTAATGTGTTTTGGGTGTTTCAACTACAATTCGGTGACGTTTCTAGTAGGAGATTTGATGGATTATGGGCTGCTCCTCACACAAGCAAAGAATCATGTGGGCTGGTTTACTTGCATACTAGAAATAGTAGATTTATAGTTAAAGAATTGACAAGGATCCACTTGTCACTTGTATGTAGACTGGAAAGAATCACCCTTATGAACATGTTTGCTTGCTGTCACTGCTGGAGGATAATCAGATTTGACATGGTTCTGTGTTGTGTATATAGAACATCCATATATTAATTTTATAGGCGTATATCAGTTCTGCATAATTTTCTGCTTCCTGTATGAACTTGACACTGTGTTAAGTGTTTGTCATGTAAACAGCTGTTATGTGCTTTGCTCTGCAGCTCCTGCTGGTTTAAAGAGACAGTTCATCCTTTACATCATTAAAATAAAGATGCGCTACACTGCTTGCTTCTTCAAATATTACAGAATTGTGAAGGGTTAACAATAATCGTGAATTGAACATACTTTTGAAAACACTACTTCACGAGGCATGGATGATTGAATGAAACTAACTTCAGAAGTGGAAGGGAAATATATACAGTACAAAATATGCTGCAAAGGGTCAGAAATCAGAAAGTATAGAAAGTAAATGCAGTATATGTCATAATTTGCGAAGAGTTTATGGGAAGAGTATAATTACTGGGAAGAGTTTATGCTGACTATCAGTGTCTTATTAGTTGCATGATTGTAAATTATTTTAAAAAGTTTAAAAGAATGAAGCCACAATAAGCTGCTTGGGTCTTTCACAAAATGTCCATCCTCAGGCTTTGTCTCTATTTTACTTTTATCTATACTTCTATATTTTCTTTCTCATGTACATTCATAAGATATTATTATTATTATTATTATTATTATTATTATTATTATTATTATTATTATTATTATTATTATTATTATTATTATTATTATTATTGTTGTTGTTGTTGTTATTATTAGCAATAATTTGCAGAATATATTTTTTGTAAGTTATTATTTAGTGTTTTATAGATTTTTATTTTTACTTTAGTTAGATTATTCAAAACAGCTCAATTCTGTTTTATTTGGTTGTCTGTATACTCATTTAGTTGGTGTGAGGTCTTGGTGTGAGCATTTAAAATCGTTATTGCTGCCAACAGCAGCAGGCCTGTGTAAGAACCGTTATTAGCAGGTGATTTGCTTGTGGGGTTGCAGGGAGGACAGATACCAGAGAGGCTTTGTGTGTGTGTGTGTGTGTGTGTGTGTGTGTGTGTGAGAGAGAGAGAGAGAGAGAGAGAGAGAGAGAGAGGGCAAGAAAGTCAGTGTGGTTTAGGTGAACCCTTTTACACAGCTATTTCATTAACATACTACCCTTGGGAGGCCTAATTAAAACTATAACACGCCAACCCATTTCCACCACAATCTTCCTTAAACATGTTTGTCCCAGTCATGCATGTTTTATCATGTTTATGTTTATTTAGAATAGTAGATCATTGAAATCATGTGGCATTTCTAATTATAGGTTGTAAAGATTTTCATGTAGAAATCAGAAGAATTTTTTTGCTGATTTTTTTTTTCTATTTTTGTAAAAAGAAGAAAAAAAAACATTATACACTGAATCATCTGTTAATTGACATACATCTGTAATTTCTCAATGTTGATATTTTTTCTCCAGGTGATATGTTTTTTAAATATTCATTATAAATGTGGTTTATAATTATGAATTATTAAGCTTAAAACTTTAGAACTATATATGTTACTTTTATATTAATTGGACGGTGTTTAAGCAAGGTTGGAGATTGAGGAGGGAAAATTGGGTATCATGGGTATCAGGAAAAGTTTGTGAGCTGGGATTCAAACTTCGAATGCCCAAATCTAATTGGGCTAAAGCAATGGTCTCAAACTCAATCCCTGATGATATTCTTATAAATTATTAAATTTTCTCAACCCCAGGACTGTTTATATCGAAGTTGATATTTAGCCACACCATGTTGATGTTTTGTAACATCTAAGTTTTACGAGGTAAGTCATTAGCTTAACGCTCAACCCCCAACCTGGAGAACCAGGACATAAACACATACGATTTAGCTTACCCAATTTACGTATACCACAAACACCCAGAGTAAACCCATGCGAAAAAGAAAAACATGATCTGGATTCTACCTTATGATCTATAGGCATGTGGAAAACAGGAACATACAAGTCGACTATGAGTTACAGTACTTCTTAATACTTGCCAATCTATTAATTTAAAACGTAAAAATATCCACCATTATTCTTCTCAGCATCTTGCTGCTGAAATGCATTTGGACCTTGTTTTGACCCACCGCCACGATGCCCACCAGTTCACCGTTATTCAGTTCTATGAATGCTGGCGGTGGTCTCAAACAAAAGAGTGTTGCCGTGGTGATCTGGAGTGGAGCTGGTCTGGTGGTCTGGCCTTGGAGGAGGTTTGAGGTAATGTTAGTCCAGGAAATAAGCTCTCCCTCCCTGCAGCGAGTGAGAGAGACAGGAGCACGCACCTCGAATCTCAATGAGAATCAGAAGACTGAAGCACAAAGCGAAGCCCAAGAGTATTGCTCTGTATTGAAGAGCTTCTGATATCGCCTCTAATGTTTGTCTTCAAATTTCATCACAGTCTTACTTCTGAAAAATATGAAGTATAAAGTACAAAACTATTCTAGAGATGAAAAGGAGGGAACTCAGTTTTAATCATAACCTTTTCATCATATGAACACACATCATATGAAGTGTGTTGGTGCATATGACTGAACTGCTCATGTATAATAAAATAGCAACAGCTAGTCTTTTTTCTAAATAAAATATATGCTGTATCCTATTTATTTATTTATTTATTTATTTATATATATATTGATTGATTTACTTACTTAATTACTTATTTACTCAAATAATTTGGAAGTAATAGACAATTTTCGGTCCTGTTTTTGATCACTATAATTTGTCCTTTTTGAGGGAAATTTGTTTTGGGCATGCTAGTAAAAATAACTGCATTAGACAAAGCACTCACAACCATAAGCAATAAACAATCATGCTGTAATTGGGCCAGAAATGAACATGTAGCTAGTCATGTAATTGGACTAGAATTTAACAGCATTATTGCCTGTGGAACAGTCACAGAACAGAATTAGTTTTTGTATTGATTGTGTCTAAACCTTGAAGCCGGTGTCCTGACATTTTATTCTACCCGTCAGCTCATGCTACCAACACTGTATTTGAATGGTTTTGAGGTTGGGGTTAGAAATTAGGTATGTTAGGGTGATAATACAGCTTCAAATCTCACTATTCCACTTTAAAATTTACACTGGTAGCTTTCTACTTTTTGAATGGGGGGAAGGACAATCTGACAAGGTACTGTAGGACAAATTGCCAGAACATCGGTGCACACCAAACCAAGGGTCAGCTGTTGGGCAGCATTGGGCCTTGAATGTCTGTCAGGCTAGTTTGTTTGGTGTGTTCGCCTGAATCCTGTGAGTATAGAAAGATACAGCAGGTGCATTTCTCATTTCAGTAGGCTGTTGTTTAATGCCTAGCTTTTTGGTCCAGGCTGGACCAGATGTAGCCATCATGATGTCATAACTAGTTATTTGATATTGGCATGGTGTGTCCCTAGCATTGATCACATGGAAGTAGTTCAATTTCTGGATGGATCACATGAGAAGAATCAGAGAAACTTTCTTTTACTTTTTAGAATAATTGTGTTAAAAATAGACCCAAGGTTGGTGTAGGCCCTCCAACCATTATCATTATTCAGATTGTTCAGATTGCTGATCCAGGCTAGCATATCGTGCAAAAAGACAAATTCAGAGCAGCTTCGAAGGTTCTGAGCCTCTGTAAATAGTGCATTATTTGTTGCACTTTTTTTTAACACAGATTATCCATGTGTACATCAGATAAAAAAATTCATTGTCAATAAGCAAAGCTAAGTATTTGTATGAAGCTAACTGTTTAGTTGACTCATTATTGATGTCTACAAGACTGTGTACTTTTCATCATGTCACAAAGTTGGCAATTTCTGTGCTGTAGTATTGAATGTCTTTAACTTTGTGCAGAAGACCAAGAATGGCATTATCAGAAAATGTATCTCACAATATTCCCAAGGATCACTAATTCTATATTCATTGTTGAATCTTATGATCTTCCGTGATTCTAGTTTAAAATGCCAAATATTATGTACAGTACATATCCAACGACATTTGATAACAAAGCAAAAGTGAGACCATAAAATAAAATCACATACACCTCTAATATATTCGCCACTGCATCGTTTTCAATCAGTTTGAAAATTCAGCAACAAATTGTGCCTTGTTTGTAAAGGAATCAGTAGTGAAATTAAATTGAACTGAACTGAACAATATTTTACTGATGTTGTCTGAAACTTCATTAAAGGGGTGGTCCACTATGATATTATATTTTAAACTTTAGTTGAGGTGTAATGTAGCTGTGTGAACATGAACAACATCTCTGAATGTAAAAAGTTCTAAGTTCAATGCAAAGGGAGACCTTGATTTTTACAGAGTTAGCTTAGCAAAGCCTACAATGAACGAATTTTGGGCACTATAAAAAATACTTCCACCCCCTGTGACATCACAAAGGTTCGTTACTGCGCACCCCACACTGCGCAGGTAAGGGCCGTGGCCAGAGGTGCTGTAACTTTATAGCAGAGATGAAGCTAAAAATGCGTCTAAACACTGCTTTTTCCACAGAGCTTCGTCTGTTTCTGTATTTGGGCTCTCAAAGGACACGACACAAAGACAGAAGTGCTTACAGTTCAATATTAATTATGTTCCAGAGAATTATAAAATACACAGCACGCATGATTTGACAAAACAGCTCCAGAATCTCTCCCAGTTCAGTGCTGGATTCGGCTTAAGTCTCCTCAAAGCAGAGGCTATAAGCTACAATCAGTACGTGTTTTTATTTGTTAAAATTGATCATGACATGTACAGTGCCTAGTGTTAAGGGTATTCTGTAGCAACAATGTAAAGAATGGGAAATGCTGCTTTGCAGGCAAACGATTTAGCTACAAATTCATATTTATCAGTCGAACTGCTGTAAACACACACACACTCCACCAGCCCGTTTGTGTCTCTTATGTGTGTGCGCGCATGACTGCACTGATTGTCTTCAGGCAGCTTTTCCATGCATTTCTCTGTTGTTATCACGCGCGTACTGAAGACCGGTGTTGTCGCACGTGTTCTGATCAGCTGTGTTGTCGCGCATGTACTGTAAAGCGGGGGGGGGTGTCGCATCGTGGGGGCACTTTTGATCATTTTGAAAGGGCAGTTTATATCCAATAATAAAATGGGCATGTGCACTACACAGGTTGAGCCCTATGTGTGCACGTGCCTGATAATCAAAGAGAGATATATGAAAAAATAACTCAATTTCCTTCAAGTGAAACATGAGCACACATTGCTTTGCATCTTATAAACACAACCAAGCCTTAAAATTACATTCTGGACCACCCCTTTAAAAATAATGTTCCACTCTTTCGTAATATTGGGGTCCAAAGGAAGGCAAAGACTGGGTTATTTTACAACTTGACACTTCACAGCAAATTCTTTTCTTTAGCATTTGATTTCTGTGTCTCTTTTGTTATTTACCCACAACACCACAAACTAGTGGGCGGGACTAAATTTGCAATGATGTTGAAGTGGGTGGTAGTCTTCTTTTGTGGGGGTGGAGTTTAGCAATACTATTATGTAATAAAGTGGAACATTCCACAACTGTTGCATTGAAAGATTGGCTTCAAGTTAAGCTGTTTTTAGAGTATTGAATTTTAAAGTAACTCAATTCACAACCTTATTAAAAGAACATACTGCTGCATTAAGTCTTAGTACAAGCAGGAAGAATATGGATTTTGAGTACAGGTAGTGATTTTATTCTCCATATTCATATAGTTGTGTCCCACTTTCACTTATCTTCCGAGAGTTGGAGGTGGAACATAAGTCTTGACTGACCAAACCTGCTGTTGAAAACGAGAAATGAAAGCAGTTGGGAGTGAGGGAACAAGGTGAGTTGCAATGAAGGTGATTCAGATTGTTCTGATGCATTCGTCCACACATGCTGTGCCTCTGTTTCCTACATGGAAGACTTAAATTCACAATACAGCTGGCAAAAGCGGCTGCACAGCAGGCTTTCAGCAGATTCTTTTGAAAAGAGCAAGTTCTTCTATCAGTATGTTCACAGTGGATTTTTTCTTACCTTTATTACATTAGATTTCACTTCTGCCTGCAAAAATAGTTTTAGAAATAAAATGTGATAAATGATTTTACGCTCTTTAGAGAAATATCATTCCTTTAGAACAAAATACATTGCACACTTATTTATTCATCTGGCAGTTTAATTCAAAGCAACTAATAAAGCATAAAACAAGCTATTCAAACTAGAAGTGCTTATACAAAGTTTCAGACACCTTTTTAGAAAAACCTCAAACACCATTTGTTTGCAGAAGGATGAATTTAAGTGCTTATTTAAGTTTTTTTATGTTTTTAGGTCATGAATATATTTAGGGATTCTGCATTCTTGATGGGGGTTGGTCAGGAAGATCATTCTATTGGCAAAGAACAATGAAAGAGAAGGTTCTAAGAAGGTTCAGTGAAGGGTTGCAGCTGGAAGGACATCCGCTGCAAAAAAAAACATATGCTGGAGTAGTTGGTGGCTCGTTCTGCTGTAGTGACCCCTGATAAATCAGAGACTGAGCTGAAGGAAAATAAATGAATGAAATAGGAAAAGATTGAAGACTGAAGATATATAATGGTATCTGGTATAATGATATCTAATACATGACCATGAATATCTGCTGGTGGTGACTGTTATATGCGAGAGATTTGGGAATCATTTCCATCTTATTTTATGTGCTTAAAAAAATCTTTAAGTTAGAAAATAAGAAAATATCAAAATCAAAAAGATTTCATTTGAAAATGTTTCCTGAATCCGGCTCCAGATTATCATGCTACACTATAGCACTGCATGTCTACCATAGTCATTTAAATAAAATAGTGACCAGGGAGACATGAAAGTAATTATAATGCCAAATTTGTGGTGTTGTTTACAGTACATATTGTGATTTTATAGTGTTTTTGAGTTTAATGGCATTTCATGTGCCAAACAGTGTGTGTCTTGGCCTCAGAAGTGAGCAGACTTTTCAGAAGAGAAGTGTAGCATGAATTTATTCGACGCAAGTCTAATTTTTCTGGCTGACTTTCTTTCACATCTTTAATGACTACGCTACGCTTGATAAAGCAATTCATTAAAAGGCGAAAGCATCCCATTGGCCAACCAGAGTCCAAAAGGATAAAAAGAGGATCAGACTTCACTGATGCTGTTTACACTGCTTTCCTGTGAAAATGTTTTTAGGAGACGCACACTAACACTTTTCTTTGTCTTGTCCAAATGATAAGCTCTTAATGTGTGTGCTTTGTATACAGCAGATAGCTAGTAAGATGTGTATAACCGTGCCTCAGCACCAGATAAACAAAGCCCGTCTCTTATAGATAAGAAACAGCCATTGTTTTGCCTTAAAGACTGCAGGGAAGGGAAGCAGGGAGTGTTGCTTAGCTGCACATTTCTCCTTTTTAAAGGATGGCAAGGAAGAATCCAATTCTCTCATCTCCTCGCTCATCTCCGTTAAGTGAAAGAGTAGAAACATTTGTCAAGGAAACAAGAAAAGTGCCCCACTGTGAGTTAAAGCTGTAGCTCATTGCAGAAAAAAAATAAGCCTGTTTACAGGAGGCGGCACACCACTATGCTTGTGGCAGGCACCGCACCTCTATTCCTACGCTGAAATACACCTCTGGAAGTGAAAGCTCCTGCAAAATGCCCAGACACGCAGGAGGAACCTGGGGATGAAGAATTGCACTCAGTAAATTGAACTCATCTCACTTCTCATCGCCTCTGAGTTTCAAATGGACTCATTCACAGTCTGTCCTCCACTCACAGATGTGCAGCTCATGCCCTAATTCCTTTTTTTTCTGAAGGTACAAAGAAATTCAAAGTATAGCAGACAGCGGGATACTGCATGGTTTACTGGCATTCCTTTATTCAGATGAATATGGATGAAATGGATCATGTAAGGAATAATTAATGGCTTGATGAATTATTAGAAAAAATATTCAACCCCCTAGAGTATTCCACTTACATATACTAGGGTTATCAAGATAGTGTTCATATGTTTTATTTTAAAACATTTGTCAGATTTTTGTCATTTAAAATGCTTGTTAATGAATGATTCATCCAAAGCCCACTTAATATACATATATAATTCACTTAATATTGATAATTCAAAACATAATTTTACAGCTAGAAATGGAGGCATGAGCCATTGATATGCAGACTAATACAGTTATTAGTGAGAGATAAAGTGAATTTCCTAATTATGTCTCTCTACTAATAGCACAATTGTTTCAAACATAGCAAAGTTACCACATTGAATTGGTAATGGAATTTTCTATTGCAAAACTATTTTACTGGTAATAGAACATCAGTAAAAAATAATAACAATGTCAGTGAGTCTGTTTCTTTGTACAATTATTTGTTTTTGATCCTTTGTGCATAAATAAATAAAATATAGCTGCAAATGGCAGTCATCTGGTTCCTAGCATAACCTATTTTTCAATCGATGTTAAAAATATATCAAATTTACCACAAAATTGATGTTGAAGAGCTTTTTTATATATAAGCCAATCAAACTGATATTAAAATATTGACAAGGTGTTGATTCAATGTAAACTGAATGCCAAACATTTGGCTACCCTAAAGTGTTTTCAGTATTGTATTAACTTTCTATTTTTACTCAGTTACCAATTGTTATATCTTTGTGATTAATTCTTGACTATTGTTGTATGTAATTCTTATGAGTATATTTCTGGTATTTTGCTTGGTCAATGCCTTACAGTATGTGATTTTGGTTCTTTTGGCTCAGGCCTGTGAGGACATTTAAAATAACTGATATAATATTGCAAAGTGAAGTTTAATGAGGTCTGTCATTTAGGGTATGTCTATTGTGCATTTTGAATTTTAAGTCCTACTGTGTTTTTGCTGTGTTAAATGAATTTATGTTTATAATTATGCCATGTATTCTTGTGGGTTTTTTATTAATCAGGTTTAAATGATGTGTATTTTCATTTCACATTCTGTTTGTAGTTTGGCAGAGACTTGTAATATTATGCCCTGCATGGGATTACAGTTGAAAAATGGCCTTTTGGCTAACATTTACTAAAATGTTTTAGCTGTGCTCTTACTGGAAAATAATTGCACACCTATGGCCATCAACCAGTCAGAATCAATTACTCAGCACTGTAGTATAATCTTTTACATCTGGGCATGTCCAAATTAGAGTATTTCTGAGTGCTACTCGATGCAAGCCCTTATGAAAAGTCAAGCAATGGAAAAAGATATCTCTTGAACAAAGAAATTGTTTTCCATAAAAAAAAAAAAAATGAATATAAATCAATGAGACAGATGATAAAAGAGCTGTTACACTCTCCAGGCCTACATTTTGCTATTATTGCAATCTTTTTCGCAGTGGTCAATATGTCAAATGAGAATTAATGCGTTAATTAATTTACTCCACAAAACAAAAATGTAAAAACTCAGCACAATAAATGTATTCAGTACTTCCAATTGAACTTATAGCAAGAAGGAATATTTTCAGCATGTACAGTAGAAATGTACCAACAGTAAACAGAATTTAGCAGACTGCAATGCTCTTTGATCTCAGAAAATGCTGCTTGCTCAAACTACTTCAAAATGAGTTCAATGTGTTTAATACACTTAACCTTTTAACTGCCTCACTAAGAAAAAAAATCTTAAATGTCTTATTTCCTAATGTCGCTAGGTAACACACTCAATGTATTTGTTTTCAACAAATGCCATGATTTCTAAAATATCAGCCTCTACCAAATGGTTGATATGTCGGTTTATGGTAAAACTACCAGAATTAATACATATACTATGAAAAATCAGAAAATATAAAGTGTAAGATCAATTTATTTAAAAATATATTCAAAATAAAACTTTTTAAAATACTAAATCATCTTTAGTTTAAATTATAAAATATTTCAGATTCTCATTTAAAAAAATTTCTTGTTAAAAAAAAATAAAATAAAACCCAAATCAAGTGTAGTAGTGCAACCATTTTTGTAAACCAACAATGCTGTGTAGTGTAAACCATTATTTAGTCATTCTTTAAATTACTTAAACAGTCACTATTTAAAACAGTCACAATATGCTCTACCATTAGGAAGAGCAGGCAGTTAAAGGGTTAAATTTTTAAAACATTAGTTTTATCGATCTGTGTTGGGACAACATGAAGGAATTATGTGGAACCCAGCATTTATACAGTGTGTGCATAGTACTGTATTTGGCCCATTAATATTTGTTATGTGTGAGGCAGTATAAACTAGTGTGCAGACAGTATTCAGACAGTAGTATTGTATGCTACAACATTGTCTTTCCAATTCATCTATGAAAAAAACGCAATAGAAGCACACACTGGACACTCTTCTCGATACCACAGTATCACTGTAGCTCTCTCCGGTTGCTTAAACTCCTTAGTCCATGAAATTCAATTCTGTCGCTCACACCACCAAGGACAAGATTAATGTTTGTCTGTTCTAGACCCTTTGGACTTTCAACCCAGAGTTCCCTCTACTTCTATGATTGCAGTAATGAGGACCCCTGTCGACAGCAACCTTCTTATCCATGCTGCTATTAGCAAAGAAGGCTGCCAAATCATAAATTTGACCACTGCACTGCATCTTTAGGTTTATTATAAATGCTTCAGATAACAAGCTAGACGTTCATTGTTAATGTGTCACCAACTGAGTTTGTTCCATACAAAACAGGGGGAAAAATGTTAAATGACTTTATTTATTGGGAGTCTTGTGGGATGTCTGTCTTGTTATACAATCATACATGTCCAACTGCGAGACCTGATTTCCACATTGTCAGCGGGTCTGCTGAATCCACACAATTATCCACCAGTCTGTGTAGGTCAAAGCATAAACCAGACGAACAGTCGCATTAGCTCAGTTAAAGCTGGGGATGTTTGGGAAATCTCCAGGAAATAATTAGCACAGTGTGTAGGCTTGTTTAACCCCCTCCTGTTTTGCAACCAAATGTATCTGGTCTTTAGTGCTGCTTATGAAAATGAAACAGCATTTTGCTTGCCTGCAAATCTGCTTTTTGGCTGTTTTTGCTTGGCACAAAACTTAATTGATTCTATTTTGCATGCATCTGCTACCCAGGCTCATTGGAAAAACCTGCTTTTACCATCATTTTTTGTCAAAACTCTACAAATGCACCTACAACATGATGTAACTTAATGCCGTTTTCAGCTGAAATGAACACTATGGCTGTAGATATACCAACAGATGTTCACAAATCCTTTTCATGAATTATGGTTATGGGGAAATTATCACCAAAAGAAGACTGAAATATGCTATCATCTTAAAGCGCTTATATAATAATGAATGCTTTCTAAACTAATATATTTAGACAAACTTATACATCTGCAACTCATATTTATCTCCATATGTATGCTTTTCAGTTTATTCTGTAAACTGCGATACAAAATTGATAAGATAGTTGATAAGTTAAAGTTTGCATGCATTGGTTGTATCCAAAAATGCACTTTTCTTTTGGCCTCTAACACTATTGGTTAAATTTAGGTTTACTTGCTCTAAGTCATTGCTCCAAGATTAAATATAATTTCTGCAAATATCTGAGGCATCACTTAGTATTTTTGAAATCCTGGTTCGACTTGAGCTTAAATATGACCATGTTTGATATTTACTAAACAATACATATGAAATTAAATGGTCTTCCACAGTGTTTTTTAGTGTGATAGTGTTCATATTGACACAGCTATTTTGATGCTTGACCTTATTGAATATGCATTTGTAGGAGCCAGGGAGAATTTTTTTATATTTAATGTAATCATGCAAGGTCATTAAATAACATTTGCACTCCTTATATTATAAGTATTTGTTGCATAGTTTATTCCAGGTTAAAACAGCTCTTGTATATGGTGGAATCTCGTATATACACATTAAAATAGCACAGAAAATAATGGAAATGTTTCAAAGGGAACCTAAAACACGATATACCCGACTATTTATGTTATGGTTAATGTTTTTAGGCTAATACAGTAAAATTAATAAGAAAAGGGAACTTGTAATCAGGCTGTTAAAAAAACAAAAGGCTCACATTTCAAAAATCATCTAGTCAGCCGTATCCTTCACCTTTTGGGTCCCCTTGAAACATTTTTGTTGTGTTAGTAAGTAAAGTAAGTAAAGGTTTATTTACTTTATTTATATAGCACCTTTCCCAAACATTGAGTCACACAGTGCTTTACAATAAGAGAAAACAAGTCAAAGAACACATAACAATAAAAGAAAACATGTTAAAACAAGTTTAAAATCAAAATACAGAAACACTAATACTATTAATTAAAAGCTTGACCAACAACATGCGTCTTTAAATGCCTTTTGAAAAGTTCAACTGATCCCAGAGATCTCAGTGGTATAGGGAGAGAGTTCCAGAGCCGTGGGGCCACCACACAGAAGGCACAATCACCTTTAGTCTTAAGACGAGTTCTGGGAATGGCTAAAATGTCTTTGACAGATGACCTTAAAGACTGTCTGCATGAGTGACTGCGTAAAATATCTTGAATATATAGGGGTGCTTGACCATGCAGAGCTCTATATGTAATGACCAGAATCTTAAAATTTACTCTAAAATTAATTGGAAGCCAGTGAAGTGCCTTGGCACAGGAGTAATGTGCTCCTTGCTATTTGTTGATGGAGGCGTTTTCCTAATTTGTTTGCACTGTGAGAAAATGCAGCACGTTTCTTTATGTGTTTGTGAGGATTTGCAACATGCATGCTTCAAACTGATGTGACTCTTTTCTTAATTTGCTGGCGTTTTTTGTAATTGCATGTGTTTTCTTAAATTGCAGCACGTTAAGCTCTCTCGGCCACCATACTTATAACCTGAAACCTAACAATCAATATAGGAAAGAAGACAACACAGTTATTCACCACATGTGTTGTAAAATCTAAAAACATTTATACTCATTGCGGATAAAAGTTTTGCCATTGAGATCAGCTGACTTAATTGTAGTTTCAAGGGGGCTTGGGCTGCATGCGTTCTCCCCTACAGAAACTATATGGCTTCAGTGACTGTTAAATTGAAATCATGCATCATACTGATGGGATATAGTAGGCCGTAGCTTCCAGGAAACCAATAAATGAATGTGCCTTTAACAAAACACATCAAACAAGCACTCCTCTCGCAACCTCTGGATTATGTGGTTTTTCTGTAGTTAATACTTAACGAATGCTTGTTAAGGACATGCGATGTAGTTTACTCGAAAAATGCCATTTGCTGCTTGTTTAAACTTATTTAAAATGAGTTAAAAACACAATTCAAAGTTCACAACACAAGGTTTGTTGAGACAACTTAATTGTTTCATGTTCAATACACTTAAATTTGTGTAAATAATTAAGTTAACCTGATTGATTTGTATTGAGACACCTTAAAAAATTTGTGTGGAACCCATATTTTTTTATAGTGTTGTCTCTAGCGTGCTTTTGTATTTCTGCTATGAGTTCTTTGTACAATGGCTCACTATAATAGAGTGATTTCTGTGAATTCTGGCCTCCTGACCCTAAAATAAAATTTCATCATCGTGTCATTGTATTTTGTATAGCTCTTGGGTCCAGGAGAATTTCTAATAACAAGGTTATTTATTTAAGTTATTTATTAAAGTTAGATTTTAACTGAAGAGATAGACTATGTTCCCTCAAAGATTCATTCATAGAACCCTTTAAGACCTAATAGTGACCTCAAGTGAAAATCATTTGAAGAACTGCTCCTATTTGCCAGGGACAGTGGGAAATATTGGAACAAATATAGGAAAATGGATTATATACTAGTTTATTGCAGTATACTGTCAAAATGAAATATTCATGTTACACCCACATGACCTCCCAAAGCTGCATTCAGAACGCCAGTAATTGTTTTAATGCAAATTTATGTAAAGTTTGGTCACCACAGCTATAGGTTGTTTGAGACTTTTCCTGTTTCAGGGGACATTTAAACCTTATTAAATGGACTCCATGTGTTCGCCCAGCACTGGTCATTGTGCATGGAACTAAAAGGCATTTTACAGTCATTTGTTGTGTCTGATGTAGTCGGGGGTTGTGAAGTTCTCTGCAGGAGTCCACAGCCGTGTAATGCCAACTTTCAATTAAAAACTTCTGTGACCAATTAACAAAGTGGTTCTGGGTAATGTGCAGGGTTTTCTTTTTCTCCTCATGCTAAATATAATCTCCCATGTGTCTGTGTGTGTTACAGTGCAGGTTTAGAGTGCTTATTGTGTGCTGCACATCACTGGCCAAAAATGTACACAGGATTTTGTGATATACTACATAGATATTATATAGATTTAGAGATATCTGACCTAAATTGCATGTAGGAATATTTATTAATATCTGCATTATGGTTGCAAAATGTGAACAATAATAACATAAAGGTTTCTGTATAAAGCTGGACATATATAAACACATTCAAATTTGTTTGCATATAAACTCGTTTGAAGCTATTATGCTAAATAGCAAATCTAAACTCCTTAATTTGCTGACATTGCCACAACAGGTAAACTATATTATTATTATTATTATTATATTTTTTGCATAAGGGTGGCCACACATCTTAAGTCAGGATTATAGGGTCTTTTAGGACCCACCAGCGATCCCAAATCACATTTTGATCAAGCTTCCGCAATGAGATGCAGTAGTCGATGAGACTGAGCAAGCTTTACCGAACAGATCTTGCACTTTTTTTTTTTTTGTGCTGCAAAAATGTCAGCATGTCAAAAAGAAATTTTCTTAGCCAGTATTTCACACATATTTCTCCATATGTCTGTGGTCTTCCATGGTTTTTTTGAACCATGAAATTTGAAAATTGCCAACACGGTCATTTTAGGAAAACAACTGCAAATTGACAAATGCATATTTGCTCAGTTAATGATTTCCTAATTATCCCTTAACAAAAAGATGCATTGTGCTAATCATTCAGTTAAAAATTAGACACTTATATTTCCCAAACAATTAATTGGGTAAGTCAATCTGTCAAGTTGTGGTGGAAAAGCTGTATTTCAAGCAAATATGTATGAACTATACATACTGTCACATTTATATAGAGTCAAGCCTGAAATCATTCATTCATTAATTCATTTTCTTTTCGGCTTAGTCCCTTTTATTAATCTGGGGTCGCCACCACGGAATGATCCGCCAACTTATCCAGCATATGTTTTACTGGGAAAGATCCATACACACCATTTCACTCACACATACCGCACAGACAATGTAGCCTACCCAATTCCCCTGTACATGTGCATGTCTTTGGACATGTGGGGGAAACCGGAGCCCCCGAATGAAACCCACGCGAACACAAGGAGAACATGCAAACTCCACACAGAAACGCCAACTGACCCAGCCGAGGCTCAAACCAGCGGCCTTCTTGCTGTGAGGCAAACGTGCTACCCACTGCGGCACTGTGCAACCCCAGCCCAAAATTATTTACAATTACATTTTTTTAATTATAATGTTAAGCTTGACTATATTATAAACTTATTAGCCTGTCTTTGAAATGTGTGTGCTTTAAAAATATGTATCATTATGTACCAAAATGTGTTTATGTACCATAAACAGTATTTCATTTTTAAAAATATCTTTTACTCCAGCCAAACTAAAACAAAAAAACAAAACTAATGTCTAAGACTAAAAGACTAAAACTTATGACTTTCTACAGAAGAAATACATATATATATATACATATATATATATATATATATATTTATATATATATATATATATATATATATATACATATATATATATATATATATATATATATATATATATATATATATATATATATATATATATATATATATATATATATATATGTATATATATATATATATATAACCCAGCAAGCATTTTTTGCTTTTAAAATATGTCTAATAGACGTTTAAACATTGTCGTCTTGGCTGAAACAAAGCTAAATTTGGGCTGTCAGTAAAAATCTAATAGACGTGTGAGAATAGGCCAACACTAAACTAGTCATCAAATAAACAGAAATAAATGACTACACATATAAAGTCTGTCTAATCTTTCTAATTGACTACTAGTTTAGTTTTGGCCTATTTTTGGATGTCTATTAGATTTGCACTGACAGCCCAAGTTTAGCCTTGTTTTAGCCAAGCTGTCTACGTTTAGATGTCAATTAAATGTCTATCAAACACATAATTGTTTGCTAGGAAGGTTGAAAAGTTAAACTACTGTGTCTTTTATTCAAAAAGATTATTATGCATATTGTTAATCCAGATGTTTTTTTTCTTTGTGTTTCCCGCAGTACACTAATATTCAAAACCCATCCATAATAGTGCTGCAAACAGACTCTGCTGAAAGTAATTTGATCATTCTAATGACTTTTACTTTCGATGGATGTTCTGTGAGGAGAATAATGAAACCTAATTGTACCTATTTTTTAGAACTATGCATTTATTGTTTATAGCATCATGGGGCATTGGTATAAGGTGAAGAGCACAACACGTGCACACTCAAACATAATGTTATAAACCCTCCCCCATATTCTGTCAATCAATCAAAACAGACACTAAAAGCCATAACTAAAGGCAACAGCGTCCCAAGGGCACCTCTGACCTTTCACCTCAAAAGCCACACCCAGGAATAATGTGCGGTACGTGTTTAACTGTATTTATCACTCGCACACACATAGCATACATATCGTTTCCATTTACTAAAGCTGAATAAATTACCATGTCAATGATCAGACTGTCAGGAAAGATGCACGAGAAATCAATCTCGTCTGCCCGGAACAATCAGGATATAACACAACATATTTAAAATGAAATATAAGGACATGAATGCAGCACAACTTAATGAAATGAACTCAACCAGGCTGATCAAACTGTAATTCAAAGTTTTTTGTTTTTAATTATTACTTGTACAATTATTTAAAATTATTATTTTAATAGAAGTAAATACAGTTGAAGTCAGAATTATTAGCTCCCCTGAATTATTAGCGCTCATGTTTATTTGTTCTATAATTTCTGTTTAATGGAGGGAAGATTGTTTCAGCACATTTCTAAACATAATAGTTTTAATAACTCATTTCTAATAACGATTTATTTATGATTTATTTATGATTTACGATTTATAATGATTTATTATAACTAAGTTATTCTATAACGTTGGTTTGTTCTGTACACTATCGAAAAAAATTCGATAATAATTTTTCCCAAAAATGTTTTTAAAAAATTTAAAAACTGCTTTTATTCTAGCTGAAATAAAACAAATAAGACTTTCTCCAGAAGACAAAATATTATCAGACATACTGTGAAAATTTCCTTGCTCTGTTAAAAATCATTTGGGAAATATTAAAAAAAAAAAAAAATTTTAAAGGGGGCTAATAATTCTGACTTTTACTCTATATATATTTATTCATTCATTTTCTTTTTGTCTTAGTCCCTTTATTAATCAGAGGTCACCACAGCTGAATGAACCATCAACTTATCCGACATATGTTTTTATGCAGCGGATGCCCTTTCAGCTGCTACCCAACACTGGGATACCCATACACACTCTTTCACACACATACACTATGGCCAATTTAGCTTATTCAATTCACCTATAGTGCATAACTTAGGACTGGGGCCACCTGACCCAGCCAGGGTTCGAACCAGTGACCTTCTTCCTGTGAGGTGATCGGGCTACCCACTGTGCCACCGTAATGCCCTAAAAATATATATATATATATATATATTATTATTTAAAGCAAACTTGATTATTTTTTAATAAACTTTTCCCTAAACCAGAACCACAACACATAATTTGAAACACAGTATGAAAATAAGTGGATATTCTTCTCTATGCTGTAACAGGTGGAGGGAAATCTCCTCAAAGAGGTGTTGTTCTGAGAGGTGTAAAAGAAGCAGTCAGGCAGAATTTAACTATGACGAGGATTTTAATAAGGGCTGGATGTGCCATAGTGTGTGATGGCAGGAAAACAAATTGGGGCTTCGTTAAAAGCTGTTGTATGTGTGTCGACAATAAAAGCTTCTATAAGCTCAACCTGCTGTAAGATTGGAGAAGCACAAGCACAATGATAATTAGTTGTTGTAATGACTGGTGATGGAAGGCGTAATTAAAACAGAATAAACAAAAAGGAAAGAACCAATAAAATCTCTCTGTGAACTGTTGTTGCAGGCATTTGATAGAGACAGCAGCATGGCATTGTGTGAGAGAGTGAATGAGTGAGCGAGTGAGTGAGTGAGTGAGTGAGTGAGTGAGTGAGTGAGTGAGTGAGTGAGTGAGTGAGTGAGTGAGTGAGCTAGTGAGTAAGAGAGAGAGAGTGTGTGTGTGAAACACAGCGAGAGAACAGTATATTTACACTGACACCGTTACATGTTTGGTGAGAGTTTCAAATTGTGCGTGTGATTATGTCGCTTCTGTACAGCCGCCGTTGTCATGATTTATCTCTGAACACTGACATCTAATTGCTTTTTTATGTTGGTTAAAATTTGTCTTGCCTACTCATACAAGCATCTCATAGAAAAACTCCAGCCATTCTTTCTGTCATGTTCGCAGCCTATTGAAAAGCAATTTAGGCATGTGAGATTCCTCCTAGCTTATTTTAAGGGTCCCATGGTGTCAAGATGTCTTAAAAATGGTGAGGAGACAACAAAGAGACGTGTATTTTTCAACAAAAGGAATTACATTCAAATTGATATCATGCTCTTCTTGCTGCACTGTATACTGATAGAGTGTGTGTGTGTGTGTGTGTGTGTGTGTGTGTGTGTGTGTGTGATAGTGGTGGCTTACAAGGACAGAAATTTGTATCATGACATGGGTGTGACCTAGTTTTTCTCTTATAAGTTGGTTTATGAGGTGTCATATTTCACAACACTTAAAAACTAAAATTGTTTTTTTTAATATATTAAAAACTTGTCACAGGATTCCTGTGAGGGTTGGGTATGATCATATCTAATACAGCCCCCCTGAATTATTCACCCCCTGTTTATTTTTTCCCTTCATTTCTGTTTATCGGAGAGAAGATTTTTTCAACACATTTCTAATCATAATAGTTTTAATAACTCATTTCTAATAACTGATTTATTTTATCTTTGCCATGATTACAGTAAATAACATTTGACTAGATATTTTTCAAGACACTTCTACACAGCTTAAAGTGACATTTAAAGGCTTAACTAGGTTAATTAGGTTAACTAAGCAGGTTAGGTTAATTAGGCAAATTATTGTATAATGATGGTTTGTTCTGTAGACTATCGAAAAAAGTTAGCTTAACGGGGCTAACAATATTGTCCTTAAAATGTTTTTATAAAAAAAAATTAAAACTGCTTTTATTCCAGCTGAAATAAAACAAATAAGACTTTCTCCTGAGGAAAAACATGTTATCAGAGACACTGTGAAAATTTCCTCGCTCTGTTAAACATAATTTGGGAAATATTTAAAAAAGAAAAAAAAAATTAAAGGGGGTTAATAATTTTGACTTTAACTGTATATGGAGAGCAGTGCTTCCCACACATAGACTTTACTTGGGTCGGCCGCTCAGGTATATTAACGGCCGCCCAAGTATATTTAGTGGCAAATAGTTTTTTTACTAATATTATCATCTTTTAACACTTTTTTTTGTATCCGCCCAATATAAACAAACATCCGGGAGTGATTAAGTACTGGAAAAATCTTCCCTCCTTTACCCGTTTCATACTGCTCGTTCTGTGCGCGCAAGAAGAACGGTCAACACTCACATGCTCTGCAGACCCATAGAGATCCGCACCTTTTTGTGTCTGGCCGGGGTTTCTAAATCTATTAAAATGTCCGGGACTTGTTTTTGCTTTGATTTTCTAAGCTGTTATCAGTTTTTTGTGCACATTCGCGAGAGCAAGAGAAACATTAAATAATTTATTCTTTAATCTAAACGACTCAGAAAAGCTCTACCTAACACCCGGAGTGGACGGAATTACATCTAAATTGGCTGGCTGCAGAATATTGGTACACCATTAGAAATGGGTAATCAACTCATTTGTCTACTCAACTAATCTACATGTTTTATGCTTGTAATTATTATAATTTTTTAGAGATATTGTCTGCTTTTATTAGTTTTTCCTGTCATTTATTTCTCGTTTGCTGTAAATTTTAATAATTTGATAATAAAAAAAAAACATTAAAAAAATTTACATCTAAAATGCTTTGACAAACTTTAACTTATTTGATATTTTAACCTATTGAAATATTTTATTAAATTATTTAAATTGACTGATTTAAAGTTTAGATAAAAATAAAAATAGTGTTAAAAATCTAAAGTGTGTTTCAGTCTGGCCACCACCGCAAGTATATTTCAAACCTGTGTATGTGTGTGTGTAGCAGTATAGCAGAGCGATATTCGGCACAGAATAACAGAATTCGTACAGCCTCCTCACGCTTCAGTATTACTCCACCCACATAGAGTTACAGCAGATCAATAAACTCATTATAGTTTGACAAATATTGCAGCTGTTGGACAACAACGTTCTTTTGAAGCTTTTTAGGTGAGGATGTAGTTGTTTAGACTGAAACTATGCATCTTATTTATAAGAATAGCGTCTAAAGATATTTTAGAAAAACATTTATATAAAAATTTTAATAATTTATAATTTCTGAGATACAGTGCCATCCATAAGATGAGGAGAGAGGCTGCATAATAAACCATTAGAGGCGAAAAACCCAATGTAATTTCAAATTACAGCTGATCAAATTATAAATAAGCTGGTAAGTGACTTTCTGAGTTAATCTCTCTTTTTTGTATGTCCATAGTAATTTTAGTGTATTGAGTATAAGATGGGACTTACATATCAGGAATTTATATATTTTGTGTTGGCCACTCTTTGTATAACCCAGAGTTACTTTTTGTGTGGCCATCTGTTTGTTTCTAATGAGTCTCCTGTTTTTGTTCCTGCAGACTAGTTCAGTTGAAAAAAAAAAAAAAAAGAAGAAATGCCTGCATGTGTTTAGCGTTTTTCCTTATTGCAAACACAACAGTAATCTGGTAAATTAATTATTTTGATCTCTCCCAATTACAACAGAGAAATACTAGGAATTTTTTTTAGACTGATGGCATTCCATCCCATTCAGCCTTATAATCGTGAAATGTGTGCCAAAATCACCTGTTTAGTCATTAGTTTAGACATTACGCAAGAGAATCATTTAAATACTAGCTCTAAAGTGACACTGGTGAATTAGTAATGACTTCTGCTTTTCTGACGTCAGCTGCATATGTGAATGAATGGTGGAAGAAAGTAGTTCATCATACTAAAGGGTTTTTAGACTCTCCATGTTGATTTTTTTTATTATATACACGACTATGCCGTCGAACTGTTGTATACAGTAAATGCAAAATCACATGAGTAGCAGCGTGATGTATACACAGCCATATCACACTGCTACTCGTGTGATATTGCTCATATATACATTATTTTGACGTGTATATATATATATATATATATATATATATATATATATATATATATATATATATATATATATATATATATATATCGTTAAAAAAGGGTAATGTTTACAATTGAAAACAAAAAACACTTATTATATATTTTTCTAGATTTAAATCAATTTTTTCTTTATTTGTAAGGATTTCAGCTTACAGAATCTGAAAGAAAAATACATTGTATTGGTCTTAATATTCAAATCGCCAGTTCGCTAATGACTTAATTAGCCTGCGTTTGATGCTGTAAAAGTCAGTGCTTAAAATGGTGTTCACATGTTCTCAGCTGGAGTGGTTCAATGATGGTGCTGGTGTACACGTGGAATGAACATCAGTCAAACTGAATGACTGAAATTGATCAGGTGCTGAGAGTAGCTGAGAAGAGATTGCGCCTCTACTCAGAGATCAATACACCCCAACAGCGCCTGAATTTGTGGATGTGTTACAGCTCAACTGTTGAGTGTTACACGTGAAGATCTGCGTGTGTTCTGTCTGACTGCTGTACAAATCTGAAGGCTTCAGTGGAAACATTACATTCTTGCTACTTGGATGATAACGACGCAGATGGTATAGCACAGCTCTTATAGCTAAGCTGTTCAGTGTTAAACTGTGATGAATCATGCATATACTCTACTCTTAAAGGTATTATAAAAGTCTCTTTACTTACCAAGGCTGAATTTACTTAATTATAAATACAGCAGAACTGTGGGATTGCTGTAAAAGAGTATCAGATTTTTCAGACTCTCCACTTCAGCAGCATTTACTGTACACACACCAGACTTCACACTTTTATTCATATCTACATTCCGAGGAGTTTTATATAGTGATACCTTTATACATACTTTAATGCCTGATTATATGCAATCTTTAATTCTTCACAAATGTGAAGATGTTGTTTTTTGTGTGTAGGCCATTCACAGTTTATTCTAAATCATTATTTAATGAAAAAAAAAACCTTTGACTCTACTACATCAAAAAATGAAAATTTTGTACTTGACTACCTAATTTTAGGCAAATTAGTGCATATTTACTTAAATAATTATTTGCACATAAAAAATGCAATTTTAAGAGTGTAATACACAAAATGTTTGCAATTCTTAACGTAATCTATCAAATTACTAAGTATTAGGAATGTCCGGATAAGGTTTTTATGCCCTTGAGTGATTTTGAGTATGTACCGATTGCGAAACCCGATCCGATACGTCTATAATACATTTAAAAAAAAAGAATAAAGAAGAACGAAGAAACAGATCCAGGATGTTCATCTTTTATTTGATTCACCTCATTGTAACATTCAACAACTCTGTTAACAAACAAAGCACTTCTGTGAGGTAGTTTGAACAATCAAGTAATAAATAACATACATTTTTCACTTTCACTTTATAGCAACAGTAAATATAAAACAAATCTAATATAAAAACAAATAGCGCCTTAACTTAAAATACCCTGCAGACAATCCCAAGTTTACATATTTCACAGTTTGCTATAGCAATGTTGTCATCATCAACTGTACCTCTAGAGCGCAGACATACAGTACTCGCGATTTTCGTTTCAAGCTGCTTCCGTGTTCTACTTTGCCGACATTTAACCAATAGCGTCTCTGCGACAAAGTGATGTCATGCTGCATGCTTTTCTTTCTATGTGAAGACAAGAAAGAGGTCTAACTCTGTGCCACTGCATAACTATTGATGTGTTACACTGTATATTCGAGTCCTTATCGGGAGGTAGCGTCCGATTCTGATAGAGTCTGAAACCCTGTAATCAGGCTCGATTTTCAATCACTTGAATGAATTTGGATATCCCTACTAAGTATGCTAATAAATACTCGTTTTTTAAACCCTGTTAACCTACAATGCCCTAAAGTAAAGTGATTTTTAAACACGTTTACCACATTTGTTTTAACTTACCATTGTAAACATCATGTTTTACCATGTAAATGTCTAGCTGTATGTGCGTCTTCCTAACTATCAGTGTTTCCTTCTCTTACTAAACTGACTGTTTTTATTGAGTATAAATTGTGAAAAATGCTGTCATACTTACTATACATCTGTCTTTGTTTGATAGGACTGAGGTTTCCAGTGATGATCGTCCTGTGAGTGCTTCTTAATGGCTCAGAGGAAGAGGCCAGGGATCAACAGCGGCATGGCCACAGAGCCTCATGCTCCAGCTCCACGCTCCTGTCCAGCCCCGTACCCTGACCCTGAGCACCCTGAGGAGGAGTATGAAGAGCACCATGACCCCGAGGTGACCCAACACTCTTACCACAACCAAGAAGAGGCAGATTTGACAGACAGCCGACCGACTACGCCCACAACTCCCGACCACGCCCACAGAGACTACCACAGCCACCCGGACAGTCTGGACGGAGACTCCAGCTCAGACTATGTCAATAACACATCAGATGAGGAAGAGGATGACTTTGATGAGGGGCTTCCAGAGGAGGATGAAGGTGTGACATATTATATACGCTATTGCCCAGAGGATGACAGCTATCTGGAGGGAATGGACTGCAACGATCCTGAATATGTACACCCTGATGGTCGCATGGAGCCACCTCCGGACACAGACGAGTGCCAGGAAGCAGTAGAGGAATGGGTGGAGGGAGAGGACGATGCACAGGGTGATGAAGATGATGATGATGAGGAGGATGATGATGACGATGATGATGGAGAGGTACGTTGCGAAGTACTCGAGCAGGACTCTGATCAGCAGCTTTATGATGGCAGACCTGAACCTGTCCTTGATCACCACCACCATCAACACTATACGGATCCCCATCAGGAGCAGCTTCCCCCTCCCATTGAAGATCAGGAGGTGAAGGATGTTGAGGGCAGTGAAAGGTACTGTCCCGATCAGGAGGAAGAACCACAGGTGGGACGAGATAGAGAAGGTTACGCAGGTGACTATTATGCCACGGAGGACAATGGGAACTCTGTGCGAGCTTCGCCATACCGAGGACATAAAGGGACGGAGGGGGAGACGGGAGAGGAGGCGGAGGAAGATATTGATCAGATAGTGGCAGAGATTAAGATGAGCATGAGTATGGGCAGTCTCAGCAGCGGCACTGATCAGAGTCCAGAGGAACTGGCACCTGATCCAGCACCGAGCGGGTACCAGCCCGAGACACGCTCTAAACCTGAACCCGCTCCTGCCCCATACCCTCAGCCTCACCGTCATGATGGTAGACCCAAATCCCTGAATATCCCCCCTGCCAGGCACAATCCTGAGCTCCAGAGGAACTTTAAGGTACGACCACATACGCCAGAGGATAGGCAGAGATGGACGCAGGACCAAGTGAGAGAGCAGGTGAGTCGGTGCATCTGTAGAACCTGGAGCTATATGCTTATTTAGTGGAACAGTTTTGGAACGTGAATGGAACAATTACTGGAACAAATTTCCACTTTATTTTACAGTACGTTAATTTATGTGTAGTTATCTTTACTTCTTGTTCAAGCTACTTATTTTTAGTGATCTGAATCAACACAACTCTTTAGTTTTCTTAAACTTACATTTGTAAAATCAATTAAGTTAACTTGAACAATTTGGGTTGGGACAATTTGAAGAAACCCAGCATTTTTTTTACAGTGTACTGGTACCTAAGGTAACTACAGTACATGGTTTGAGTTCAAGGTGAGGAGCAAGATTTGGGATAGTACCAACACTCTAAAAATATCCATAAAGTCAAAATGTTCTGTATTTTGTGATTTAATGGCTGCGTTTGAAACCGCCTACTACTCAGTAGGTACTGCATTTGAATTCAGATGTAATACTCGGCCGTTAGAAAAGTACGCTCTATACAGTATGAATGTGAGCAGTATAAATCACTGGGCATCATGGGATTGTGCGTGGCCTGCACACTTCAGAATCTCACCGGAAGTAGTACGTCATCCGGGTACTTCTTGCATACTGATTTTCGAATTCTATGAATTCGGACATACTACTCAGCTAGCAAACTATTTTTATCGTACTATATAGTATGGAAGTATGCGACTTTGGACGTAGCCAATGTATTTTTTCTATATATTTATGCTTTTCAATTGCATTATTGGACCTTGATCTTTCTTGCAACAACTTTTATTGACATTTTAAAAATATTTTTTAAACAATATATTTAAATTAATTCTCTAGAAATTATTTATTATTCAATGTGTTGTTTAAAATTACCAAAATGATAAAAAATTTTACAGTAGAATATTTATTATCAAAAAGTATAGATTAACCTCCCATAATGCAATTTGTTCTGTAAATATGAAAAAAATCTCACAAAAAAACATACAAAAATAGTTTTTTATTAAAATTTGGACCCTTTTATTAAATTGATATTTTTCATATATTTCCCCATTTCTGCAATAACAATGAAAAGTTTATAGAGTTACACGTTATTTTAAGGAGTCCTTGTTACATTGTAACTTAATTTACAGTGATCAGCATAATTGAGTACACCCCATTTTGAAAATTATTTTTCTCCATTTCTCAGTAAATATAGGCAATGTATCTTGGTGCATTTGAACAAAACATATTTATTAAACAGATATATTTATTAAAATAATATTTTAGAAATTGAAAGATAATACAATTAAATTCAAGCAAAATATTGAAAAAAATTACAACCTACAAAATTTCAACTAAATTTAGCTTTTTTGGTTTGTTTCTCTTGTTTTCTACCAGTTTTTTAAATTTTAATTTATTATTTTTCTATAACATAAATTTGGGTGTACTAGTTTTTGGACCGTTATCGTAAGTTATTTTCTTATATAACCTCCAGATTTGGCTTCAGTACTGACTAGTTCATTGTATATGCACAAATATAATATTGTAGAGCTTCCTATTAAAAAATGAACTTTTTGCATTTTTGTGATGGGGTGTTCTTATATATGCTGAGCACGGTAACTACTTAGTAATAACATTTAATTACATGTACTTGTTAGGTGGTTAAGGTTAGAATGCAGGTTAGGTTTAGGGTTAGTTACATACTTGAGTATACCATACACAGTATGTGCATGCCATCCTGGATTGTAGAATGAAGTGCAGTTGTTTAGTAAAAAGCTGAATAAGTCAGCCTAGTAAATATGAAATAAAATCAATAAGATCATCTGAATATTTAATACATTTTCAAACACTTTATGTAAAATGAAATTCTGTAGAAGAATATGGAATGGCGATCTGTGATTTAAATACCTTACTTTGCAAAGATTTAAAATTTGGTATGCAAAATAACTGACAAGAGGTCATTGAATAATTAGAGAATAATGCATGTTCAATGTGAAACAAGATCAATTATTCAACTTACACTATGTTTGCAACACATAAAGACGTTGTTCTTTTTTCAAGATTCAGATGTTTAAAAACATTTTCAGCTGTTTCATTTAAAATCTTATACAAAGCCTTCATGGCTAATTCCAAAGCACCATTTAAGAGCTAGTAACAGGAGCTTCAGCCACTAATGCAGGTATTAATGCAGTGATTATGAGAGTGAGAGAAGTTAAGCATGTGTGAATGACATCTTTCTGTGCATCTTTTAACAGTGTTTGGCAGTAGCGCCTCTAATAGTGAAACTAAGTTAAAGTTAAAGAAAAAAGACTTGAACCATTGACAGCAGACTAATACAGTCATTAGAGAGATAGAGAGAGAGAGCCAGAGAGACAGAGAGAGATAGAGAGAGATAGAGGGAGGGAGGAAGGGAGAGAGAGAGACAGAGAGAGAGAGAGAGAGAGAGAGAGATTGGGATCTCTCTCTCTCTCTCTCTCACACACAGACACACACACACACACACTGAAATCTAAGAGAGAGAGAGAGAGACTTTTTTTTTGTCTTTTTTTTGTGTGCATGTGTCTGATTTGATGTTTGGCTGTTGTATTGTTTGCATGATGTAAATTACTTTGAAACAGCAGAAATCAAATGAATCTTTAATGTGGTCTAGATCTGCCTGGAACTATTTTCTCTGCATTTATAAAAAAATAATTGCACACCTTATCATGTACATAGCCCAGTTATGTAATCAGTCATTCAACAGCTCCATAGATTGGTTATTTAAAGTAATCCCGCACACTTGTGCACTGCAATGTTTTCAGCTCATGATCTTTATCAGCCAAACACCCTCTCAAGAGTTCTCACTTACTGTAGATTTGCTTAGCGTTTATTGCACATTTGGTATGCTGTCCTGGGAGAGAACCCTGAGCTCGGAGATACTTGAGCCCAAGGCTCCCGCCTGTTCAATAAGCATATAAGGTTATCCGAGATCAGGCAGGTCTCGAGAGCTCCCCCTTAGAACAGGGAGCGAAAGGAGGAGATGGGGTGGAAGGGGTTATTCTTCCAAAACGAAGATAGAGCAGTAGGGAGAAAATGATCCATTTATATTAAGCTTGGATCACTCTGATTTGATTATTACTGATTACAGAGGAGAACCCAGTCATGCCTAACCATATCACGTGCTCCTCTCGAAATTAGTTTGTGAAACTGCACTTAATGTTAACGCAAATATTGATGTTTCTTTATTTTTTAAATTTTATCAAAAAGGTATGATTTTATTAAAAAAGTGCTTTCTGCTTATGACACTTTAGCGACAGCTGGTGTAAAACAACACATCTGCATTGTAAAACTTGCTCCAATTTGTTAGCAAAAGGGTTGTAAATGTTGAACATCAAGACATTCTGATCATCAATGTTAAAATCAGTTGTCATTATTTTGGTGAAAGTCATGATTAAAAAAAGCAGCATTTATATGAAATAATAAATTTTTGTCACTTTTATTGTCACATCATTGTAAAACAAATATATACAGAAAATAATCAGATAAAAGCAATAGTGAAAACACAACTTGAAAAAGAAACTTCCTTTTAAGTAGTTAAGCAGTCAGGAATATTAATTTAATATTGGATGTTGTTTATTTTAATGCAATAATATATATTCCCAAAGGGCTCTCCAAAATATGCATATTCATAATTGCAGTTACATATTAATGTGAATGTCAACAGCCCTCATTTATATGCAAGTGGCATTTGAGTAAGCGAGACTAGTGCTTATTTATAACCAAGACTGAGCCTAAAAATTCTGACAGCCGAGAAGGGTGTAATGATATACTATTTCATGCTATTAAGAGCTGATGCTGCTTAAAATGTGATGTTCGGAGATTTTAGGAGACTTTAGAGAGTTTAGAATTTCCCTCTTTAATGTGGTGGAAATATTTGATATATACAATTATTAGCCCCTGTGTGTTTTTCCCCAAATTTTTGTTTAAAAGAGAGAATAGTTTTTTTTTCAACGCGTTTCTAAATTTAATAGTGTTAATAACAAACTTTTAATACATTTTTAAGACACTTCTATACAGCTTAAAGTGACATTTAAAGGCATATCTAGGTTAATTAGGTTCACTAGGCCTGTTGGGGTAATTAGGCAAGTTATTGTATAATGGTTTGTTCTCTAGACTATCGAAAAAATATATAGCTTAAAGGAGTTAATAATTTTGTCCTTAAAATGGTGTTTAATAAATTAATAACTGCTTTTATTCTAGCCAAAATAAAACAAATAAGACTTTCTTCAGAAGAAAAAATATTATCAGACACACTGTAAAAATTTTCTTAAACATCATTTGGTAAATAATAAAAGAAAAAAAAAACTCAAAGGGGGCTAATAATTCTGACTTCAACTGTATATATATATAATTGTGGGGATGGTTACAAAGATAGTTTTAGAGAATACACTGTTACTTGCTCATTTAAAGGGGATGGTATCTCAGTTTGAGCGGCAAGTTGAAAAGGATGAAAGAAAATAAACTGGCGGAAATGGGAGCTGTCGCATTGTAACCTAGACATGAAGGGAACCCTGATCAAAAGCAATTTTTGAAATCCCCAAATATGAATTTCATTACTCATGATTTGAGCAGCCGTTTGTTAATGCTCAGGAATAAACAAATTTCCACCCAGCAAGAATACATTACCTTGAGAAGCTTTTTAGATTCCAAACCATTATGCTCGCTCAGGTACATTGTGTGGATGTTTTTTATTCTGTCTCTCTCTCTCTCTTTCTTCTGTATAACCAGCAACCGAAAAATGAAACCTGGTTCATTGTTAGAAACCTCTAAAGTCTAAAGTCACTAAGCAAGTAATCAGAAGACAAACAAACTGATATCCATCCATTATGCATAATAATAGATTTCCTGACAATCTGAGGAGGTGCTGACTTTCTAATTTAAGTTTAAACAATTCTAATTGTGTCTGAAAAATGATGTTTTCCTTGGAAAATGCCTTACTTTGCATTTTTCAAAAGCAGAATAGGAAATTAAATCAGTCCAAGGGGGAATTAGGTGAAGGGGTGAGATTTAGTCTGATTGCCTCAGTGGTCCAGTGAAGTTCTATTACCCTCCTGCTTCTTTATTGCCTCTGGGCAATGAGGAGATTACATTTTATCCTGTCAGGCAACAAATGAATTTCATCAAGTAATAATGTCCTTATGTGGAGTAGACGGAATGTTCATTTGAGATGTTAACTCCCCTGAAGATAGACAAAGAGGAAAAGTGTCTTTTATAGCAATGTGCATTTTCAGTTAAGCACAACATCCATGCAGTGTTTGCTTTGTGGTCATTGCTTGTACAAATGGTTTACTTAAGCCTTTTGGGTTTTAATATTCATCAAATTGTTAAAAAGTTCTTTTATTAATTACTTTCCCTCATGTTTCAGTCCCCTGAGATTTTTGTTTATCTTCTGATCACAAATTAAGATATTTTCAATGAAATCTGAGAGCTTTTTCATCCTCTTTGTCAACACATTGAGTGGGTCACGACAGTGGTTCAACTGTAATAATACAAAGCTTGTAAGTAGAACATTATTGAAATAGCACCTTTAATAGACAAGAAGTGACAAAGTGCTTTATTAAAAAACTGAACATTAAAATAAAACTTAAATAAAAACATTGATCAAAACACATTAAAATCCTAGTACAAATACAACCAAAAATTTTACTACCAGCCAACCATATTGTCAATTAAACGCTTGTGCAAATGATGTGTCTATGTGTTTTTTAAAAAGTTCAGATCTTAATGTTGGAGGACACATTTGAACACGTATGTGCTGTAAAAACAACTTTGTTCATCTATGTCATTCATGCCAGGTCATGGTGCGCGTTTACAGGCCATGGAATGCTTGCATTTTACGCTGCTGACTCTAATGGCAATTCATCGTACGGCCCATTGTAAATCAGTGACGTGCGGTGAGGTTTGTGGCTTGTAAGGCACGACTTTTTCAAGGTCATATGCACCTAATATATTTGCCAACTACTGATTGTGTTTCATATCAGCATTCTTTCTATACACAAGGCAGGTATATATTGGACCAAGGAAGAATGTAAAATGTACAGCGATTCAATGTGCCCACAAAAAAACACCAAGGTGGATGCTAAAGACATCAATAACAAGTGACACATCATAACGGTGGATGCTCTCTCTCTCTCTCAGTCACAAACACACAGAATTTGCACACTGGTCTTGCCTTTACTTGTAAATTAAGCCTTGAAATGACTTGAATTATTTTGAAACGATCATGTTATCTTCTGTCCCATCTTTTAAAGCAAGCCATTTAGGTCCCACATTGGTCGTCCATTATTTATTCACGTTTTGACTAAAAGTCCAATTTTTGAGAAATTTTTGAGCTGAGATATTACCGTTACATCCATGATATTTGCAGTCAGTCTGGGCAAAACGTAAAATAACAGACTCCTATTGAACTTTACTGTGTAGAAGAAGAGTAACCACTGAATAAGCTCACATGTGCTCGAAGCTGCCTCACCTCGCTTCCTACACTGTAGTTAAAAAGGAAATATGCAAAATACAGTAATTTTGATCATTAAAAGGATTAAAATCATTTGAATCAAACAGAAATTGCAAATATAGCACAGATCAGTGGACAATTATAAAAAATACTTTTTTTATCATTAGTATGCATCTCATGATGGCAGGTGAGGATGATCCTGCCTCTCCTGACCAAATGTCCCTGTTGTAAACGCGCACCATGGCCTGTCATAGACAATTAGTCAAAGGCTGATTTTTACAATTTAATTGTTCCACAAAACTTGTCCTTAGAGCTTCATACGATTGCAGTCGATCCACTAAAGTCACGTGGAATGATTTGACAGTATTTTTGATTCCTTTTCTGGACTTGAACATCTTCGAAATTTTGTTGTCTATGGAGGATGAGAGAGCTCTTGGATTTCATCTTAATGATCTGAATTTGTGTTTTTTTAACATTTCTGTTAAGTTGTGTATCCTAATGTCAAAGATAGACAAAGATCTCAGAAGATTGAACAATATGAGTGTGAGTAACTAATCACAGAATTTTAATTTTGGCCGAAATAACCCTTTGATAAAAATCAGTGAGTGACCAACAACCTACAATCCATCTTTTGGGTAAAAATCACACACATTTTTACTTATTTCTCTTGATTTAAATTCTTTCTAGATGTCTAATAGTGCAGAACAGCCAAGGAAGCAGCAGCGCTCTGATCTCAATGGACCACTAGAGAACAACAATGTCACTGAGGTGAGCCTGTAATCATCCAACACATTAACCAATCAATATGTGACAGTACGCACCCCACATAATCACCACATATTTCCATCAGAGCTATTCTAGCCGATGCCAGTCTCTAGTCTTACTTGTTTTTTTTTTCCTCTTGCTTTCAGAGACCATTTGTTTTTTGTTCAGCATAGCTCGCCACCATCCTCCCCCATGTTTTGATATAGTAAAATAATTGGCTCTGCCCTGTCTTGCCCTGGTTCTACTGTATTTACATAGACAGAGTGAAGTTCAACCTTGAGCTGCCTATTCTACTGCTTTTCCACATTTTTTATGCATGAATGTAACCTCCATAAGAGCCTCGCACCCTGAATGCAAGAGCTATAAAACATGAGACATCATCTGGGCAGTTACTCAAATCCACCAAATGGATGTTTTATAGCGCTATCAAGCATTTCGCCAAGGTCATTTTTAGATCATTCTTAACACAGGCCTTTTTTGTATTAAAACCGCCTTATGAATGTTTCACATGTAGGAGGAAGCAAGACGGCTAAATTAGATTTTGAATTAGGGTCATAAGTGTTATGAATATTCATTGTTAAACCCTACTTTAATGTCTGAGCGGTTCACTGTAATGATTGTCAAGTTTTTTTTTTCTTTCTTTCTTGTAAATGTCATTTTGCTCAATAAGTCAAAACATACTGCTTATAATAATCCACTTGTGTTTGCACAAATATCTTGCATTGGGATGCAAGTGTTGCCTTATGTCATGTAAAGCAGCTTTCAGTCTTGCTTTACTTCCTCAGAACACATTTAATTACTTTGGCTGAGGGAACTTTTGAGTCCTTAGATTGCATTTAATGAAGACCTCTTGAAGCATAACCTCCATTTGGATGGCTCTGTAGTAAAATGATGGCTATTATTCTGTCTGATGCCGTGTCTGTGTCCTACAGTTCTGGGCACAGTCTTGCAGAGAGCCACTTCACAGTGACTGACAGGATTGTGTATTGTGATACAATGAGCCAGATCCAGAGTCATTTGGATGGTTTCCATCTGAGTTTTGGGTTATTTATATATTTAAAAAGGAAAAAAAAAATTAATTTAGTAAAATTATATACCATTGGCTCATTTCCTGAGTCTGTTTGGCAACGTTTTTGGAATAACATTATTACATTTAATTACACAAAAACACACAAGCATTCTCAAAATACCAGCCAAATTCACAAAACAATAGAATAAATTGTAATAATAACAAGAAGTTAATAATCAAATGGATTTCCCAATCAGGGTTTTTTTTTTGCCCTTGAGTTCGAGTCATTTGATTTTGAGCATCTACCGATACCAAAACTTGATCCGATACTTATATAATACAAAAATAAAAGAATAAAAAAGAGTGAAGAAACAGATCCAGGATGTTCCGTAGTTTTTATTTAATTCACCTTGTTGTAACATTCAACAAATCTGTTAACAAACAGAGCACTTCTGTGAGGTAGTTTGAACAATCAAGTAATAAATAACAGAAATTCTTCCCTTTGGACTTTAATGTAAAAGTAAATGTTAAACAAAATCGAATATTAAAAAAGAAATGATCAGGGGTCACCATCTTATCCAGCACATGTTCTATGCAGTGGATGCACTTTTAGCCTCAACCCAGCACTGGGAAACACCCATACACTCTCACATTCACACACATATATTACGACCAATTTAGCTTTTTCGATTCACCTATAGTGCATGTCTTTGGACTGTGGGGGAAACTGGAGCACCCGGAGAAAACCCACGCCAATAAAGAGAGATCATGTAAACTCCACACAGATACCCCAATTGACCACTAACCACTGACCCACCATACCGCCCCCTTACTATTTATGTCATATAAAAAAAGTATGTATTATGCTGCTTTAAATTCAAGCATTCGCCTAATTAAATCAGTTTATTATGTTAGAAATACCTCAGGCTGTTTGATTGTATATCTTCACTCACAGCTGATCAAACTCAAGTTCAAAAGTCTTACATTTTTATTTATAGGGCACCTATTTGACTTTTTTTTACAAGATGTAAGATAAGCCTTTGGTGTCTCCAGAATGTGTCTGTAATGTTTCAGCTCAAAAGACCCATCCGATCATTTATCATAGCCTCCAGAGTCTGCCCATTTTGGTGTCTTAGTATAGTGTAGCTGTTTAGTGTAGCCTGTGGCTTTAAATCTAAATGAGCCACTTTTTTCCGCCCACCGTTCTCACATGCGTGTCTGCTTCTAATCATGCGTTACATTAGATATACAGCACAGTGACAGAGACAGAATCGAATGAAGCTGAAATACAGCTCATTAGTCAAAAATACCAAGCAAGTTTATTTCATGTATTTGTGATGGAGTTTATTCAAGCCTTTCTGAAATGATGAGTCACACGCAAATGCTGTTTGCAGTACACACACATACACATATTAGCGTAGTGATTATATCGGTTAAGAATTAGATAGCGATTTTACTGTCTTTATTACAAACTCTAATGTTTTAAAAATATTTCTGACTTTTAAAACTTCATAGAGAATCACAGAGAGTTGGAACATTATTTAATCCCAGTTTATTTGCAAAAACAAGTTCTGTGGACATGTGCAAACATGTAATTATAAAAACATGTCGCCTGTCAATCAATTTGATGGGCAGGGAAATCTACACTCGGACGTCACATTGCAGTGGGCCCCAAAATCACTGAGATTTGGATCCTATTTTAACATCAGGAAGTTTAAAGAAAGAGACTTGTTGGGTTTGTTTTACTCCAGTATGACCGTGGACACACTATACCTACAAACAGTTCCGTCCAAACAGCTTACACAAGTAGATTTTCATCTTAGGTGCCCTTTGATACACATTTATCTAATTTAATGTATTTGCTTTATAGTATTATTCTAAAATCTAATGATCATGTTTTATTCTGAATTGTAAAAGGTGAATATTTTATAAGTATTCTGTATGTTGTGAACATGTTTCATCATCTTTTATACATCAAACACTCTGCTTCTCTCTTTCTCAGCCAACAAAGAAGACGGCCTCGTTTCCCAGCTTTGTGGATGGTAAGCGAGAACCTCCTGTCTTTTGTTTTCTGCATTTGATAATCTGCCCTCAGAAGTCCAAATCAAATCAAAAACAAATCAAAATCGCCAAACCATCTTGGAGCAGGAGATTAGAGAGTTTTGCTGAAGAAAGAATTATGTCTCAAAGGATTTACATGGTGAAATGCCTGCAGAATTTGTAAGTCTGTTTTAATGGGTTGCAGTGGTGAGATGATAATTAGTGGAGTCTTGTTTGCTAATATAAGGGCACATTAGTGAAGAAAAACTCACAGACTGCAGCAGGAAACAGAAGAGAGTTCTGGAAAAGCAGGACAATCGATGGACCACCAGCTTATTTTTGGTTTATGGTAGCCTGAGATGTATTGTTGTTGCCATGCCTTTTTGGGAACAAATTCTGGTTTACGCAAAAAGGATAGATTTCTG
This sequence comes from Danio rerio, assembly GCF_052040795.2. Taxonomy (NCBI): domain Eukaryota; kingdom Metazoa; phylum Chordata; class Actinopteri; order Cypriniformes; family Danionidae; genus Danio; species Danio rerio. The sequence continues at coordinate 30,921,511 of NC_141027.1, forward strand.
TCACACTTAGATTTAGAATGATGGCATAAGGGATTCCTTGGAGGGTTTTATGACGTCCACATTTCCATTTCGCACAAGCAGAATAATCCCAAGCAACACACCCTGCTTTTTCTCATACTCCAGCTTTTCAGTGTCCACAGTATAATTTTATCAGGATTGGACTGAGGACACACATTTATACACTCCACATCTCCATGCAACTTTTCAGCCTGATAAGCTCACGCTCATATACCTTATCTGTCACTGTGAGGTGGTCCATAGAGGAGGTGGCAACACAACAAATAGCTTTAATAATGAATTCTTGATGCTTTCCCTCTAACAGTGCCGGGCCCCTGTGAGCCCGAGGACCTCATTGATGGGATTATCTTTGCCGCCAACTACCTCGGCTCCACTCAGCTCCTGTCGGAGAGAAATCCATCCAAAAACATCCGGATGATGCAGGCCCAGGAGGCAGTGAGCAGGGTCAAGGTACGAAACCCAAGGACCTCAATATTTCCATTTGATTTCAGTGTGGAGTTCAAGCGACAACATTTGGATGAAGCGGATGCAGATTTCTCTGTGGAAAATTAGATGAGAGGAGATTTGTTTGTTTACACCCCAGGACTTGTTGACTAATCAGTAGTTATAGGATTATTTTCCCCGGTGTAGGAGTGTAATCCCTCTCCCTCTCAATTGGTTAATGTAGAAAGCACTCCTGCTGCCATGTTACATGGAAAATTTAAAGAGAATTATTGTTTTAAGAGAGCATGTGGTGCAGTCAAAGTACTTTTTTCCCCAAAACGCTTTGGATACTGACCCTCTCCGCAGCAGTTTATGGGTAGACAGAAACAAAATCAGCTCTGTAAACATGCTAATATGTTTATGGCCTTTCTTTTTCTTGCATTAGCGGTAGGGGTAGGGGTGTGTAATGAGCATTATCCACAATAATATTGCTTTAACAATGCACAAAGTAATATAAATCACACACTTGCTTTGCAAAAACAAAAACACATCACAGTGATGTAGCTTATTAGGTAGGGGTTATGGTTTGTAAATACTTGTTAAATGCATTCACAGCCTTAAAACTATGTTACTGAACTCTAATACATGAGTAATAACATACTTTCAATTAACCCTTTCACCCTTAATAATAGAATATTGTCAAAAAAAATAAAAAAATGTTTAGCATTTAACACATTACACTTTTTTCAATAGGTTATTGAAAAAAATCATTTGAAATTAAAAAACACAAATCATTATACTCTATTCAGGATGTGCCACCCCTCGACAGGTAAAAGCTGATATTGTCTCTCTTGGCTGTTGCCTTGGTCCTGAGAGATTGAGATGCACTGGCCAGTATTTGCATATGTACATGACCAACCAATGGTGCCATGCAACAATGCAAGACCTAGACATAAATGTGAAATTAAAGCACACAACTGAAATTGCATTAATAAAGACTGTAGAAAGCAAAAGCTGAATCCCATTTTTAGGAGATGCAGAAATGCATTTTCAGTCCAACTCCCAAAAAGTGGACTTGTTTGGGAAAAAGATGATGTATGGTCACCCTATATTGAAATGCAATGGGTTTTATGCACACAGACTTTTAGTTTCAGTCAGCCAACCCCAGGGCTTCCGATTAATTGTCATCCCATACAAAATCATTGCGTTTGTCTGATTTCTTTAAAAAAAAAAAACAGCGATCTTCACTGCCTGGCTGGGATGCAATATAAAGTGGGTGTCAGACCAAACAAGAAGCGATGCATTATATATATTTTTTTCCGTGCCATGTCTTTAAAATATGGAAATTAATTTTATCCCAGTATTTTTAATGGAATTTTTGCACTAGCCTGCTGCTAATGACAGCGCCTGCGTTTAAACGGTCTTTCATCTCTTTTTACGCATTAACAACCAAATGGATGCTTCAGTCTATTTTACTGATTGGATTTTAATCACATTACAACATCGATGCTGAAAAAAGGAACCTTATAAAATTGAAAATAGCCATATAAAGCTTTCATATTCATATTTTCTAGCTCTGCATATTGTCTATTAGGAATGACAATGTAAGCAGAAATTTTGTGTGTCTATTAACAAATTGAGCAATTTCTATTACTAGATCATGTAATCTTTTCTTTTTGAATTACTCATTTGATTGCAAAAACAGCATTCCTGCAGAACCAGTGTCATATATGACAACAATGAACATAAGGCTACAAAATGAAACTGTGAATACTTCAAATATATTAAATACACTACAGAATAATTGTTTGGAAACCTAAAAAAAATAACTAATAAGAATTGAACATGTACACATAAAGGCTACATAAAGTGCTTGTTTGTATACATGAATAGACATTACAGACTATATGAAATTGTACAAAGCAGTGCATTGTGCAAATATTGTGAGATTATGTTTAAATTGATAGTGATTGGGTGTGAAGAGTGCAAGTGGTCTATTGGGTTACTCTGAATTGCATGTTTAATTATAGAATAGGAATCAAATTCCTCTGATGAACCTATATGTTACCCACACCTATAAAATTTGCTGTTAATTATTGGCCATGATTGGCACTCTCTTGCACTGGTGCAGGAGTTAAAAGATGTGCTGTCAGTCCTTGATGCGTTGTTTCATGCCTTTCAGCAATACTAAAGCACTGGCAAACCACACATGCATTGTGGGAAGCTGCTGTCCTAACCAAAATATGCTGTGCACGACATGTCTCAATCAGTTTCAGGCTGCCTGGCTCCACTCATGCTTGATAAACTTCAATTTAGCCTTTTTCGGCACAGAAGCAATTCTAGAGTGCATCTGAATATAAGAAATGGAAACATGCTATAGAGCCGTTCATTCTGAATGCATCAGGAATATGCAACTTTTTTCTAAGTATGATTCTTTATTTACAGCAGTCTCTGAAGTATAAAATTACTGCTGTCTGGTCATGTGGATGATGGATGGTGCTTTGATCAGATAGGTATACTTGGTTCAAAATGATTCTCACATTTATATGGCATGGTACTTATGTGGCATTTACTACTGTAGAGAATTCCATTACCATGCACATGTTCACCAAAGTAGTACCATGATACAGTACATTTTTTTTACATTGGTGATGAACAGTTTTGTATTTCTATCTGCACAAAGCAGTGTCTTTTATTCCCAGCTTGCATTGCTCCCTGTTCTAGGAATAGGCCCTTGCTTCATTGCCGTCCTCCTGGTCAACAGCTGGCAGTTAATTTTACATGAGATGCTCACAGTGGCCCACTAAGCTGCTCCACATTTAGAAACACATGCAGTATACCTGTGGCAAGGACAAGCTCACAAATATTTCCATAAGACGTTGTGCATCACCTTTATACTTTGTAAAGTTTGCTAAAGTGGTTGCTTTATGCATCTTTTTTTCCTCTCAGGCCATCATAGTATACATTTGGAGAAAAATAAATGTTTTCTTATGTTTTATGAAAAATTAATGCACTTTGCAAATGAACCAAAAGCATTTAATATATTTAACATAACCATTTTTTAAGCCAGTGTCAGGTATGACAACTTATACAGTTGGTTAAATACAAAATATAATTTGATCCCAAAATATACATTTATTTTATTATTTTTCCTTTGGCTTAGTCTTTATTTCAGAGGTGGCCACAGTGGAATGAACCACCAACTATTCCAGCATTTGTTTGTTTTAAGCAGTGAGGCCCTTCCAGGTGCAACCCAGTATTAGGAAACACCCATACACACTCATTCACACACACACTCATACACTACAGACAATTTAGTAGTGTATGGGTCGAGTCCACCTTTGTTGAGTCCAAGTCAAGACCAAGTCCTTAACCAGTCGAATCCAAGTCTAAGTTTGAGACGTTAACATCCGATTCCAAGTCGAATCCGGCCAAATTCGGTCTAGTACAGAAAGTCCTAGAATTCATTCATTAATTTTCCTTCAGTTTAGTCTTTTATTTATCAGGGATTTCCACAGCAGAATGAACCGACAACTAGTCCAGCATGTGTTTTACGCAGCGGATGCCCTTCCACCCAAAACACAATACTGGGAAACACCCATACACACTTATTCACACACACATATTTTCCGAGTCCAAAATCTTCAATTCCGAGTCAAGTGCGAGTACAAGCACACCCGAGTCCGATTAAAATTGGGCTTGAGTCCAAGTTTGAGTACTCCAACTCCACAATTTAATTTATTCAATTTACTTATAGTGCATCTCTTTGGAGTGTGGAGGAAACCAGAGCACCCAGAGGAAACCTATGCAAACACGTGAAGAACATGCAAACTCCACACAGAAATGCTAACTGACTCAGCCGTGACTCAAACCAGCGACCTTCTTGCTGTGAAGCGACAGTGCTAACCACTGAGCCATCGTGCTGATATCCCAAAATATAGTTAACACTAATATTATAAAGTGTGGTTACAATAAAAAAGCTTTTTCTTTCACATGTTCTTTCAAAAATCATTTGAATATGCTAACATCAAATTTTACATGCATCCTTGAAGAATAAACATATACTTTTCTCCTTCTCTCTTGCTATGTATTAATAAATGAAAATATAATAAAGAAAATAATAGAATTCATTGTACATGTACCTGTATGAGAATTGAGTCTCTGATCTCAATAGACCATCATTATTATAATTAGTTATAATAAGTATTGCATGTATATCTACATAGAGCATAACTGAATTTTGAGTATTGCGGAACACTTTGTAGGGGTCTTGTGAGTCAGATTGCAGCTTCAGCATCCAATTCCGTGTTCCCAGACCACCTTCTGTTCCCTCTACAGAAAGCCAGTCTGTCATTTCTCTCGCCTGCCACCATTAAAAGTCATTCTGAATGAAAGCATGGCAGCCCTCTCTCTCCCCCTCTCTCTGTCTCCCTCTCCTCTCTATCCCTGCTATTATTATGTTTCCAGATTCTTAAAAGTTGAGATGAGCTGCACAATCCTCCCTCCTCTCTCTGTTTCCGTCTTTTTTCTCCTTCTTCTTCCTTTCCGTATCTCGCTCTCGCACACATAACTCTGGCATTCATGCGCTCACACATCTGCTCTTCCTCTCTGCAGATGATAATGTGTCTGTCCACAGCTGAGTGAGCAGTATGTCAGCGCAGAGCCTGAGGACACTGTTTACTCTCTGCTCTTCTAAAGCACTGATTTTCAACCAGGTGTACACAAACCCAGAAGGGAAGAAATGGCGCACTCATAGAAAATTGAATAGGAGAAGTTCTGGTGCTCAATATGGTGTCTATAGGATCCTTTTTTATTAATGTGAACTCATTAGCTGGGCCGGTATAAAATACCTAAGGGTAATATGCATTTTGTTAGCACAGAAAAAGCTTCCTGCTGCTAATTAGTCAGTAATCATATTTATTTGAGATAAAACCATTTTACAGAACACGAAACATTCCATAATGGTTTCAATCAAGCACAGATTGTTAAGATTAATGTACTTTATTTTACATGGAAACATACAGTATACCTTTTATTATGCGTTTTTTTTTTTTTTGGTTTTCATTAATGTGGACAGCTTAAATTAATTTAACTTAATGAAATAGTTAAACAAGAAATCAAGAGTCATATAATGATTTGGTTTAATTTAATGACTATTTTAATATTTTTTAATAGTCTATATGACTTTAGTTCACTAAATTTGTTTAAAATACATTATTACATTCATTCATTCATTCATTTTCAACTGCTTTTCCGAGGCCGGGTCGCGGGGGCAGCAGTCTTAGGAGAGAACCCCAGACTTTCCTCTCCCCAGACACTTCCTCCAGCTCCTCCTGGGGGATCCCGAGGTGTTTCCAGGCCAGCCAAGAGACATACAGTAGTCCCTCCAGCGTGTCTTGGGTCTTTCCCGAGGCCTCCTGCCAGTTGAACAAGCCTGGAACACCTCCCTGAGGAGGCCTCCAGGAGGCATTCGAAATAGATGCCCGAGCCACCGAAGCTGACTTCTCTCGATGTGGAGGAGCAGCGGCTCCACTCCGAGCTTCTCTTGGGTGACAGTGCTCCTCACCCTATCTATAGGTGTGCGCCCTGCCACCCTGCGAAGCAAACTCATTCCGGCCGTTTGTATTCGAGATCTTGTGCCAAAAGCTCATGACCATAGGTGACAGCAGGAACGTAAATTAACCGATAAATCGAGAGCTTTGCCTTTTGTCTCAGCTCCTTTTTCACCACAATGGACAGATACATCAACCGCATTATTGCTACCACTGCACTAATCCACCTGTCAATCCCATGTTCCCTTACTCGAGAACAAAACCCCGAGTTACTTGAACTCCCCCACCTGGGGTAAGGACTTTCCTCCAACCTGGAGATTATTACATTCAGTAAAGAAAAATGGCCATGACTCACAACAGTTCTATTGTGGCTGTATTGATCTTTTTCTTCAATGAGGACGTACGATCATTTTTCTAATTGATTTAGAACTTCTGATTTAGTTGCCTATGGGAGAAATGACAGAAATGACTAGGAATAATAAACAGCAGAAAAAAGTCAAACTACTTACTTTACAAACAAGTGTGTTCATGTCTACAAATAAAAAGTAGAATAATATAATTATAAAATATCAGTTTGCAGCATCGAGCTGTTTAACGAGTCATTTTTGACATCTAAAAATCAATAGAAGTGAATGAGACTGGAAGTCTCGTGCCAAAAAAAATCCAATGGCTGCACCCACTCGTACATAAAGAATAAGATCAATACAGTATGTACATTTTGCATTGCCAAAACTGAGCAAAAACACAATATAAAAGTGTCTAAACTATAACAGAATTTTACCAAGCTGTTTTACAGAATCATTGCTACATTTGTACTTCATGACAGAAACAACCCTTGTGGGATATTATTACATGCTTTTTATTGGTTAACTATTATCATTTAAGGGTGTCACGGTGGCGCAGTGGGTAGCATGATCACCTCACAGCAAGAAGGTCACTGGTTCGAGCCCCGGCTGAGTCAGTTGGCATTTCTATATGGAGTTTGCATGTTCTCCTTGTGTTGGCGTGGGTTCCTCTAGGTGCTCTGGTTTCCCCCACAGTCCAAGGACACGCGGTACTGAAGAATTAAAAACTTAAATTGGCTGTGGTATGTGTGTAAATGCAGAGAGTGTATGGGAGTTTCCCAGTGTTGGGTTGTGGGTGGATGTGCATCCACTCCGTAAAACATATGCTGGATAAGTTGGCGGTTTATTCCGCTGTGGCAACCCCTGATTAATAAAGGGACTAAGCTGAAAAGAAAATGAATGAATTGTCATTTAAACCATACTTAACATTTCAGCACCAGCATCCTGAGTTTTTGAAATATATGCAATATTATAATATATAGCTTTATTCTATAGGCCTCATCACTCACAGCATCATGCTAATCACCAATCAACTGTAATTCTTAAGATGATATGCTCACAGTTTCCAAAGTGAAAAGGGTATATCATTCAGTCATTCATTTTCTTTTCGGCTTAGTCCCTTCACTAATCTGGGGTCGCCACAGCGGAATGAACCGCCAACTTATCCAGCACAGGTTTTATGCAGCGGATGCCCTTCCAGCTGCAACCAATCACTGGGAAAAGGGAGTTTCACGTAAAAGCTTGTTTGTCTCTATATGTTCTTCAAGTTAAACTGTGTAAGGATGGTTCTTATACTTTTTTCTATTTCTGCTGAGAATTTTGGAAAAAATCTTCAGATTTATGCAAAATAATTTTGGAAGTATCGTAACTAAAAACTATTATATAAACTTAGCATATAAAATTAAAATGAATAACTTTCACATACACAATTAGATCCACTTAACTGGTAAACAAACCAAGTCTCTTATATAATAGATGTACTAAAAGACAGAAAATATTACTTCACATATAGTATTGTGAATAAAACATATGAACATTTTCATTTTTATCAACAATTAACTGAATTAAAACTGAATAAATATAAATTTACTCACATTTACACAAGTAAATAAATCAATCATAGGCGGAAATCGGTGGAAATCTGCAGATTTCTGTGTACGCAGATTCCTTGTTGAAGGAACTATAGGCTAACTATAGGCAAATTCACACTGTTGTGTGAAACAAACCTGCTTTAATCCAATGAACAAGGTGAGAGGTAAACATATGTATGTCACCAGAAGCAGATGTTGTGTTACACATCTACTTGGCACTCAGGTAAATAATTATACACAAAGGTCAGATTTACTAACAGCATGTCCAAGTGCAAACCTTCTTTTGCCAATAAAAAAGTAGTTTCAGGATTTACTAAAAGGGGGAAAAATGCAAGAAAAGGTGGGGACATCTAGCTATTTTTGCAGCTGACCTTTTTGCATATGCAAGTTTAGCAGTTTCCCTGTCAGGTGCACAATTTATGGGAGGGCAGAATTCAAATGAACCGTGCAATGTCATTTATTATGTGGTAGGCAACTTGCTGGTATTTGCAACATTATTTAACAACGTCTTAACCCAATTTTGCATGCGACTGCTGTAGTTGCTTGAGAACAATTATGCAA